>NW_006800363.1:267526-280562 GCF_000485575.1 Poecilia formosa
AAAAACATAATCTTCTTTAAAAATAAAATAAAATGTTTGAATCATTCACACACAGGGGCGCAACTACATATTATTCAGGTGGATGCGAAAACATAAATCGGCGCTCCCCGAGATGAAGACACGTGAAAGGTAAAACTCGCTACATTTACCCCGTTATGTGCACGAGTGGGCCACAGATGGGCCTCATGTAAGTTAACCATCTGGGTCCCACTGAAAACCCATTCAGTGCCCATTTAAATCTACCTGGGCAAACCCATGTGGAACCACCATGGAACCCTCGGACAAACCCATTTGGGGCCCATATTGTGGGCCCTCTTTTTTCCCATATGGGGCCCACATAGGTATGCTGGCTGGGATGGGCGCAAAATAATGGCTGTAAGTCCAGTTAACTAATGTTAAAATCGGGCATTAATCAATGCTTTACTAGAATCTACCTGTGATGCATGTGGTTAGAGTCAGCGTAAGGTCCTGACTGAATGAAAATCATTATAACATATTTATGTCACGTTAACGAAGAACAACTGAAAACTTACTTTGGTTAAACCCTGAACAGGTTGTCAGTCCTCCCAGATTATCCTCAGAAGAAAAAGAGAGAGAAAAATCAACACGTCATAAAATAAATCATACAGAATATTTCACAGAGAGAGTGGAACTACCACATAAAGTCAACAATGAATAATCCTTTTTAATCCAAAGTGAGACAGATTAGGCAGGAGCAGCGTGTGCAGCTGCACCCCCTGGAGGTGGTCTGCAGCTCAGTGGAAAACACCAAAAACAACCCAGATTGACTTCAGATCCTTAAGGTGAGCAGAATATTATTTTCTGCACTGCTTTAAGTTTTTAGCTCTCCAATGTTATTATGTAATGAAAATATGCTGATCAATAAATGGAAAAACCCATTTCATTCTAATTTCCAGAGAGAAAAACAAAATAAGCTGCAGTTACATCAACCACCTTCATCCTAAAATAAAGGCAACTGGTTAGTTGAGCAAATTAACTGACTGAACAATACACTGCTTTTATTTTAAACATTATCCTTTAATTCAACATTTCATTAACAGAATATCAGCAGTCTGCATATCACTAGCTGCATTTCCATTATACGTGTGCAAATCTTTGTCGAAATTCTGCTGATGTTGAAAAACAATTTGTTGTTGTTTCCATTAAATAAGAAATGAAATTTAAATCACTTTGTGAATGAGCTTGTTTACACGATAGGTCATTAAAAGTCATGAGTGTGACAGAGGTAAACAGCTACATTAGATATATTCATCAGAGGAGACATTGGCATCTAATTCAGATGTTGGATCGACAAAGGCCCTCAGAGTGGCTACATATGTGGTGTTTTTGGGACATTGTAGCTGCTACGTTAAAGAGGAGCTATGGATGCAACATGATGGAATGACACACAACTTTTTATGAACTGTGTGATGCTGTGAGAGCTCCCTGTCTCACTCATCTTTCCACTTTAAAAAAATGTGTGTTAACTTTTACTTTTGACCAAGGGTTTACCCTTTGGATTTACCCTTTGGTGTGAAATACCTTTTAACTACTAATATATGAAAGAACATTTCCTTTTTTTACCATTGTCTTGGCGAAATATTTACATTGAATTATAACTTATTGTACAAGAGGTTCAGTATTTTGAATGCTTTGCAGCCTTTGTGGCAGGGCTGATAGTTGGTAACTTTCTCACCAAATGATACAAGCCTTAAGGTATAGTGATGGTTACCCTAATGCTCAAATAACTGTATAACTTTTTGATCATTATATCATGTAAATGGATTAGTGCAGTGGTTCCCAAACTTTTTCTCCTGCCCCCTCCCACCCCCTCCACCTATGGCTTACAAATAGCTGTCTGGTTGAAAGATGTGTGTGAGCGAAGGGGGTGGGGGGTGGATTCTTAGAGACTCCCTGTTATACTCAGCCCTGGCTCCAGATGAGCAAGTGGGGGAATCAACTTTTTGGGGGGCAAAATGAATCGTAGCTGAACATAGACAACAACACCAGTAGCCTAAGCTACTTGTTAACAAGCTTAAGGTGATGTATTGATATTAGCTAGTCATCTTTTAGCTAATATTACCTGCATCCAACAGCTTTAATCAACAGTCTGTTAGTTTGGGGGAAAAACTGTGAAAAGTTCTTTGCGTTTTGCTGGTTTGCTGCCGTGATTCTAACACACCTGTAGCTCTGCACAGCAGCAGCAGGTCTCCTTCACAGGTGTAAACCCAGCGCAAGCGTCGTAGCGCTCATGTTGCGTTTAAAGGCAGCTCGGAAAAACAGGTTACGACATGTTAACAACGGATTAAACAGTTTTAACTGCTGATAAAAGTGACAGAGGACACAGATATGGGAAGTGTGGAAGCCTCTACTGTATCAAATTGACAGAGGAATAACAGAGAGTTGACCATTCTAAGGTAAAAACCCAGCACATACAGTGTTCATGTTTGTTTTGTTTTTTTTTTCATCCAGATGGCTTCCCGTGTCCCCCCTGCAATGGCACAGCGCCTCCTCAGGGGGCGCGCCCCACAGTTTGGGAACCTCTGGATTAGTGAGTGGGCAATTTTCCACTATGTCCTATCCACAACCCCACTCATGTCCTCAGTGCACGCACAGATCCTTTTACCAGTGACCTTGCTGTGATTCTGTCTGCTGATAATAAAATGCAAAAGCTAAAAGCTGCCTGTATGAAATGATGATAATAACATATTATACAACAACCCGAGAAGTCAAATCATGAACAAATGAGACACAGCATACTGTGTTTCATGTTAAACAGTCACTTAACGGGTTGACACTCATAGTAGCCTCCAGCTTGTCTCCATGGCAACCCTGCGAGGATTGTTGGCACAGTGATTGTTGGAGCCAGTGAAATGCCGGCCAGGTGTGAAATTACCTCAGCGCCCTGTGCCACATGGAGCGTGAAAAGTGTTTAGCAAATGCAACGTGGCTAAAGGAGAGACATCACCGCCTCTTCATCAACCTCCACTACCACCCCTTCACCACACACACACACACACTCAAACAAGCACATTTCCACCAGAGTAGGATTTTTAGTGGACTTTCCAAAGACAAATTGAAAGTAGACTTAGATGTAGGCATGGTTGTTCTGAGTAGTGGAAAGACTTTTCAACAGAGAAATGATCAAACTGACATCTTCATTCTGCTGCTCTATCAGCTTATTGCAGTGCTGGGTTCTGTTGTTTCATTCATTCACCATCAAGACAAAAGGTGATATATTTGATTTAAAATACTGTTTACTGTAGGCACAGTATTCCCATGTTCACACCATAGTGTCACCAGTAACTGCTTTGTTTACAGTACAAACAGTATAAATATATGGAATAATATTGCATTAGAAAGAAACCAGAAAGTCTCAAAAGTTGCTCTCAGATTAAAGCTGCAGCACGTGACTTCTAGACAAATATGCTAAAATTGTTGCCATGTCACACAAGAGTAATTAACAGCACTAAGACCCTCCTCCTGGCTCTGATTGGTTGTTTCTGATTGAGCAGATATTTCTGCAAATGGCAAAATCACAGTGGGAGGAGGCAGAGGAGTTTTTTTTTTTTCACAAATGGAGTCTTAACAAAAGTTCAGTCTGCAAGACTCTCTAGTTACACCTGCCTCTTCAATCAGCGCCTCCCTCTCTGCAACCTGGACCTATCAGTGCCGGTCCAAGCCTCGCTCCAGCCAATCATCGTTTGGGCTTCAGTTTAAAAGGACCTTCACCCATGGCCTCCTCTGCTCACCAGCTGCGATCAAACGCTTTTCGGCCTCGATCGTCCTGGCACGCATTTCTCCATGTCCGACTCAGATTTTCCTCCCGGCTCTCCAGCCACCTCCTTGCTGACAATCCTTCCTTCCTCCCCTTGCACTGTAGCGCTTGCCTGGCTTCATGCCCGGATTCCCCGTCTCCTGCTTCCGTCCTCAGGAAAGGCATCACACTCACCCCAGGTCTTCGGTCTCCCCAGATCGCTTCCCTCGCCGGGCTCCTGTCTTCCCGGGACTCCTCCCCACACCCCCTCACTCGTTCTCCCTCGCCACTTCCGATCAGGGGGAAGTGAATCTGCAAATCCGCCGATCCACCGGCCAAGCGACGCAAAGGATGCCCCACCTCTTCCCAGTTGGCTCAACGCGCTCAAGGCCCTTCTCTTCGCCCGACCCAGGATTTCACACCTCATGCCCTGGAACCGACCCAGGGAGGTCCTGGTCCTTCCTTGGTTCTACATACCCAACCCCCTCCTTCCTCAGCTCAGCCGCAACCCCTCGCCGCCACGCTCACCGCCTCCGTGGACTTCAGCGCTCCTTTACCTCACTCTCTGCTCTCCTTCTTCAGATCACTACCGGCATCGCCTCCACGTCATCAGCCCCCTCCACTGGCGCTCTCGTCACTCCTCAACCCGCCCTCAAACCTCCTGCCATGGTTTTCACCCTCGCCAACGCCCAGCCTGCGCCACCTATCGGTAAGTCTATCTCTCTTCTTTCCTCTTTTCTCCCACTCAATAAACCCACTGAGTTTTCTCCCCTCCCCATTCTTCGTTTATCAGGCTCGTCATATACGCCAGTTTATTCCAACATATCTCTCCGGCTTCGATCCAAAATACTTCAGGGTCAGTTTGTAAATCTGGCTTCTATTCTTCTTCCCTCCCCCGAAGTTGACCAGTGCGTCGCTTCTTCGGAGCAATTCACAGCCATTCTCAAAACTTCCGACCCCCGTCTCTCTACGGACCTTTCTATGGGCCAATTCATTGCTGCTTTCAGCATTTACAGGGATGCCATCTGTTCTGTTTACCCCGACCGTCGAATCGAATTAGATGCCTACCTCGCTCTCATTGCCGATCTCTACATCCAATACGACAGGTCACTGTTCTACCAATATCATAAAGCCTTCGCCTCCAAAGCAGCCGCAGTCCTCTCCCGTTTCCGGCCAGTGTCTAGATCGGTCCATTCTAGACACGGAAATTCTCATCATGCTTACTCATGCGGTCACCTGTCATCTATGCGGTACCTCCGGGCACCAGAGCACTTTCTGCCCGTCTCTCCCCTTCAAAACCAACCTTACCACCGCCGCTCCTCCGCAATCTCTTCCTTCTCTTCTCCCATCAGATCGCCACGGCAGGACAGTTCAGGTATTTAACGGAATGCCGTTTTGCAGTAACTTTAATGAAAGCATGTGTTCATTTCCCTCCTGCGCTTTCCTCCATTTATGCAGCCTCTGTAGTGAAGCCCACCCAAAGTCAGTCTGCCCCTGCTGCCCGTTTTCAAACAGAAACCGTCGAGATTTCAAGAATTAGTTTCTCGTCACCTCTCTACTCCCATACATGTTCCAGTACTAGCATTTCTTCTCCAATCCCACCCCGATCGCTCTTTCGTTAATTTCCTCATTTCTGGTCTTTCTCAGGCCTTCTTGATCGGCGCCCCACAGTTCCCCATCCCCTCCCTCTCTATTCCCAACCTACAATCCGCACTTCTCAAACCGGCAGTCGTTTCTCAGCTCCTTCAGAAGGAAGTGTCCAAAGGCTATGCTATTGGCCCCTTCAGATCCTCCACTACCGTTGTCAATCCCCTTGGAGTCGCTACTCGTAAATATTTGGGAAAAAACCGCCTGATCCTGGATCTGTCCGGTCCTCATTCCGGTCCCCATTCTAGCATTAATAGCCTCATTCTGAAGCCGCCCTTTTCTCTTTTTTATGCTACCGTCGATCATGCTATTTCGCTCATTAAAACCACCGGCCGGGGAGCCTGGTTGGCCAAAGCTGATGTAACAGTTGTAGAATGAATCACGTCAAGGAACCAGGATTTGCAATAATTTATTCCTGTTTAAAACAAAAAACATGTTCAGTAAGTGCAAAGGCGACAACAATCATGTAAATTCAACAAAAGGGTGTTTTGAGAAGGTTCATCCAAAAAAATAAAAAAAATAAAATTAACTCAGCTACACTGACATTACAGATACGCTTAAGATCATGCCCATACAGCCGTCCCAGTGGCATCTGCTGGGAGCTCGATGGGAAGCTAAATTCTACTTCTTTGTGCGCCTTACACAGGAGCAGTCCTCATCTCTTCAACACACTGTCAGAAGCTCTCTACTGGATTCTCCTCAACGTCTTTAGACTCCCCTCCGTGCTGCATCTCCTCGATGACTTTCTGCTCATCGATTCTTCCTCACCCCCACCTCGCTCCAAACCCTGAAAGACCTCTTCCTCCACGTCGGCGTTCCTCTTTCGCGCGAAAAAACTCTCGGTCCATCTAACAAGCTTGAATTTCTCGGCATTAACCTCGATTCCGAGCAGATGCTAGCTTCTCTGCCAGAAGACAAATTGGCTCGAATTCGTCAGATCTCCCGCAGCCACCTTTCATCCTCTGCTCTATCCAAACGTGACCTTCTTTCGCTGCTCGGACACCTCAACTTTGCCATGCGCATTATCCCGCAAGGGCGCTCCTTTATCTCCCGGCTTCTTGATCTCGCTAATTCAGTTCCTCACTTGTTCGATCAGGTCACTCTGGACGAAGGTTGCCGCTCCGATCTCTCTTTCTGGTCCGAATTGCTAAATTGCTGGAATGGCATCTCTTTTTTTCTACAATGACGTCATCACCTCCGCTGACTCTATTCAGTTTTTCACAGATGCTGTGCCTTCTGCGGGCTTCGGAGGCTTTTTTCAAGGCAGATGGTTTGCTGTAAAATGGCACCCTCTTTCTCCCCGGTCCGAATCTTCGGCATTTTATGAAATTATTTCCATCGCAGCCACTTGCTGCACCTGGGGACATTTATGGCTTCGCAAGCATATTGTCGTTTTCTGCAATAACACCGCCGTCGTGGAGGCTATTAACAAAGGTCGTTCCTCCGCCAGATCTATCATGTCTTTTCTACACCGCATTACATGGCAATCGGTGATCCATAATTTCATCCTCTCCGTGCATCACGTCCTGGGCCACTCAAATGCTATCGCTAACGCTCTGTCTCGCCTTCAATTCCAGATTTTCTGTCATCTCTGCCTGTTAGCCAGCCCTTTCCCTACTCCAGTGCCCTCCTTCGGGAGCCTCAGTCTGGACTAGTTCCTGCCTCTCTTTTTCCTCTGCTGCAGTCTGCCAAATTTCATATTAAGAACGGCCTAGCCCCCTCCACTTTCAAATCCTACCCTTACGCCTGGTCCAAGTTCGCTAAATTCTGCTCCTTCCACAGAGTTCCCCCGCTACTCATCTCCACTAGCACTGTCCTGGCTTTCGCCACTTTCTGCTTCGAGCACCTCCATTTTAAGCCCTCTTACATACGCAGCCTCCTAGCTGGTGTCAACTTCTTTTCGCAGCTCCACCAGCCCCTACCTTCGCAAAGTCTTTTCTCCAACCACACCATGAAACCTCTTCTGAAGGGCATATCTAAACGGCACCCCACCCTCCCTGATAGGCGACAACCTATTACTCTCCCCATCCTCAAAGACCTGCTCATCAGGTCTTTGAGGATGGGGAGACCTGATGTGACCTGATAAGGGGAATTTAAAACTAAATTCCCCTTATCTGAAATCTCTCCTTTCAAGCTCGTTTCTTTTAGTTTTTTACGGCCTCCTCCGCCTCGGCGAGTTCTCCACCCCAGATAACTTTTTCGTCCCCTCTAGGGATCTAGCGGTCTCATACCTCGAGTTTCACCCCGATTTCTACAACCTGTCTCTCAAACATTCCAAGTCTAAAGGCGCGTGCACCATTGTCGTGGCTCGCACCAACGGCCCATTTTGCCCCTTCCGCGCCATGTTTAAGTTCGCACCTCGACGTCTCAAGTTAACCCCCCTTCTGGGCCCCTGTTCATCACTCTCGAGGGCCACCCCATGTCCGCCTCCTGGTTCGTTAAACATCGGAGGCAGCTTCTAACTGCATGCAACCTCCCGCCCAGTCAGTTCTCAGGTCACTCTTTTAGAATAGGGGCTGCTACGTCTGCAGCCGCTCAGAGCATTCCGGCTAGGACCCTCCATCAGCTCGGACGGTGGTCATCCTCAGCGTTTTCTGCATACATCCATCCAGACATCGCCTCCGTACTCGCAGCTCAACGATCTCTCAGTGTCTAGGTAAGCACTGCGCATTAACTGGTGGTGGTCGGTCATCCTGGCCTTCGCTCCCCCATTCATTAAACATTTCCCTCACCCCCTTTTTTTCTGTCCTTTCATCCCCATTTCAGGCTTCATCTGTGCTCATCTCCATCCCTCTACATCCTCTGATCGTCATCCCGTGAGTTGGTCTTATCTCAGCCCTTAGCTCTAGTAACCTCCAACTTTTCTTCTCCCGCCCAGTCAGTTCTGAGGTCACTTTAGCCCATTACTTTCTCTCCCTTCTGTTCCAGCGCAGCTCAGTTTAGGTGTCTTTTCACCTTGGTAAAATGTCACACATTGTGTCACAAGTTCTCACCCATCAATATCCTAAGCACTCATGCCTCTCATGCCCTCTGTCAGCCTTTGTCTTCCTTCACCCCTATCTGTAAATGGCCTCATGCCCCCCGCTGGCCTTCATCTACCAGCACCTCACCTTTAACGCCCCACTTCTCCTCAGCTGGCCTACATCTCCCAGCAGCCAATCACCATCGCATTGGGGCGTCCCCTTTGGCCCCTATTCATCTCACTCCTTGTCGAGCCCCTAGTCACTTCCACTTCTCTTTTCTCAGTCACCTCCTCCATATTTTCGCCTCCTCTGGTCCCTAAGTTCCATCTCGAAACTCTGTATTAATATCCCTCCTACCTGGGCTTCGGCCCCGGCCTCAGCCCCGCTTCGGGGGTCTACATTCCTATGCTGCATCAGTAATGTTCATCGAGCTTATCGAAGTCCAGCTCGACATCCCCGGCCGGGGCCTGAACTCCAAAGGACTTTGTGTTTATTTCCATGTTCATTTTGTCATTAAACTCTCGCTTTCTTTCTCCGTCTGAGTTTCTCCAGATTGAAGTTATGTGTCTCATACTATGCTGCCATGACATAGTGAAAAACTCTTTTTGAAAAAAAAAAAAAACATACTGCAGCTTTAAGGTGCAGTATGTAATTTTCAGCTCGGATCACTTTCAGCTTGATCAGCCCTGACAAGTGAAAATCGCAGTCAGTGAACCCAACATACCTAGAAGCTACCAAAGTGTTCTGACAAGCACTACCTCTGTATGGATGCCTATAACAGTGATGATAAACAAAGTACAACAAAGTTTCCTTTCTTATAAGTTTGAGCACTCAACCTCTGTCTGTCATGGAACATGACCCTGTTTCACAGCATCGGCTCCCTGGCACACACAGCTCATGGCTGGTAGGCTTGAAAATAACTGCATAACTGCACAATTCTGCTTTCATATCTTCTGATATTATTATATTTTTTAAAGAAATTGGAATGAGCTAAAACAGTGATGACATGCCAAAACTTTAAAACAAATGGAAATCAGAGTTTAGCCACAAAACTCTGTCCCACTACTTCTGTATGGATGCCAATAACATCCAAAACTGGACAAAGGAATCCAACACTATATGAAGCAAATCCCTGTCTAGGTCTGCACCTAAAACTACAATTTTATGGTGATATTAATACTTATTAATTAATACTAATATTAAAATGTATTAATTTAGTTCATTTGCATTGCTTATCAAAAAACTTCAACCACACCAAAACAAGATGTGGTGTGGTTGAATTTGAACACAACATTCAGAATGTTGTCTTCATATTGTTGTTCAGTGTTCATTGGTTCATTGGCTAAAGAGGGATGAAGACAGACAGACATAATAGAATTGCTAAACGCTCATAGTCCCCTGTCCATTCAGTCTGTGTGTATTGGGACCTGCACACTGGGAGACACAAGAGTTCCCCATGGACATCTGGGTGTTGGTTCTGAGCACCAACAGCTTCTGTACAACTTGTATTCAAAAGATGGAGTCAAATAAACATCAGACAAAGACAACAGAAAATTACATCTGACACAGGAAGAAAAGGAACAAATGCTTATTTTCTCTCAATAATAAAAAAGACAAAACAAAAGTACTGATTTTCTGAGAAATTACTTTTTTGGGTCCTTCCTAGTTATTTTCTTTAACTCCCCTGTTCAGAAGTCAGGTGACAAACCATGATTCCCTCTAAAGAAACTAGTGAAAACCCAGATATCTCAGAAGCTTGTCTCAGCTAAAAATAATATGAATGTGGACATGGTCCTGTCGGTACCAACCAACTGTCTCATTTTCACAGATGTGAGATGTTTGGAAAAACCTTAAATAATGGAAAGCAGGTGTTAGTGACATGCAAAGGATAAAACTGGAAGCAAAACTTAAATTCTTTCACCAAAATACAACAGAATCCATCAATCCATGCATCCATCCATCCATCCATCCATCCATCCATCCATCCATCCATCCATCCATCCATCCATCCATCACATATTCCAGAATTCCCATAATCTTGCAAAATACAAATCAATAAAAAATTTGTACTAAAAAATTGTACTTTGTGTTCAAGGTGAGTAAAATACATTAAAAATCAGTTAAGTTGTTTAGTTTCATTACAAGTTTGTATTTACAATGAAAGTCTTATCAGAGATGCTACACATACAAAAAAAAAGTTTTTTAGTCTAAATGCAATCCACTTTAATCCATTTCATTGCAATAGATTTTGGTTAAATCCAAGTAAATCACCCCCACAAATATCAGGCTCAGGAAGCTAAGAAAACCTACAGCTGCAAGAAACTCATGTCAGAAACCAGACAAACGACTCCAACCCCACCTTCTACATGTCCTTCTATGTAGGATGGGCGGACGGACTAATTTAATACAATTTGAAAAGAGGCTGTAACATAACTGAATGTTGACGAGACACTGCTGAAAAATATTCCAGATGTGCTGCAGGTGGTTTTAAGAAATCGAAAGCAGATTTTAGCTTTTAAAATCAGGTAGAGTATATAGCTGGCTGGATAACAGGGCATACTGACTCTTGTAAACTGAGTGACAAATCTAAGTACAATGTGCTGAAATGTCAAAGCTTTCATGAAACTGATGGAAGTCCTTTCTCTTAGTGAGCGGTGATAAGAGCAGGAAGAAAGCAGAGAACCACCACTACATTTATCAGCAGAAGGTCAGAACTCAACGCTCTCTTCATGACATCTAAATTACATGCCGTTCGCTTCCCAGTCAACTCCAACAACAGGGATTCACAATGAGAAGCAGCAAAACAAAGAGAAACATGACGGGACTTAACACACAATCAGACAGCAGTAGACATAGATTTGGATCTAATTCTGTTTAGATCTAATTTTCCATAGAGGATAAAATTACTCCAACAGTTATATTTCTAACCTGGTTTGTCTGGACAGAAGGGAGCAAAGTTGTTACTTATATTCTCTGTTTTTCATTTTAAATTTTAAAACCAATCGCATACTAACTATATAATAATGTAATAATATTTTTGTATTATTTAGTGTATTTTTGAGCCAAAAACACAAATCTGCCTATACATACTATATAGTAGGTTATAAAATTAAACCTTTATAACAATTCTAAAACACACAATAATTTCAATTAGTGTTTGCAATTTTTTCTCTCTTAATTTAAAAAAAAACAAAAAAAAGGTTCACATTTTTTGGAAATGAAAGATTTTTTTGCAGTTTTTATGCATTTTACTTTACAAAATGAAATCTAGTGGTGTCAGTTTTTATATTTATTAATTAATGAAATGAACTTTGCAGCACACTCTTCTCAGTGATGGCTGTAAAAACCTATAGAGAATAATAGTTGGATCAAATCATGTGTATATTCATTATTTCATCTTTGGTAGAATAGTTAATCAATGTAAAGTTAATTTGTTAGTGATTTCATACAGTAGAATATGCTAGAATTTAGACAGCAGGCAGTCACATAACTCAACTGTTAATTAGATTTTCAAAACTAATGATAAATCCCCACTCAGCCCTCCTTAGTGGAGTTTCAAAAAAACTTTAAATATGGTTTATTTCTATGTAAAAAATAATTGTAATTTAGCATTATCAGCATCAGTTTTTATGATTTCTCCCCCGTGAAAATAATACATACTAAACAGGTTCAAAAACTTTAACAAAACTATTGCAAATTACTACAGTATTAGTGTTACTGCATTTAAAATGACAAAATGTACTATTTGGTCATAATTGGTGGCTACATTCATCTCATATGGGATTTTCTGTTTGATTCTTTTTTCCTATAAGGTCACTAATGGGGTGAGAGTCGCCATTAACTGTATATCCAGAATATCTTTCTTCTGGACCTTTGTTGTTTTTTTTCTCTCCTCTGAAACCAGCAGCTCAGTGCTCCAGAGGGCTGTTCACACTCAGCCTGGTTCTGCTGGAGAATTTATTCCTGTTAATATTATATGTTTTTTTTCCTTTCAGTTCTTGCTATGTCTGCTTAGGAGGAGGGATTGCTGCAAAGTCAATGGTACAAGGCAGTTGATAGGCTTTCTGTAGTTGTTTTTCAATTTGTATCAACCTAAGACTATGTTATTTTCTGTCCTCTTACAAGTGGCGAAAGATAAAAAAGATTCTGAGCGAAATTTCCATATTCTGCCCTAGCAGCTTTTTGCTCAGTGCTTCGATTCGGTGACATCTACCTTCAGTGCCACCAGGATAAATGCTATACCAAAGTAAACACAGCTACATGAACATGCCCATGTATCTGGATGGATAAATAATGCCACCATATGAGAGGTAGAGAACAGGAAAAAGTGCTCAAACAAACAACACCTAAACCTTATATTTCTTTTACTTTGACATCGACAGCAGTATTGATTTATCACATTTGTCAGATTCCTTTTTAAAATATTGACTGCATGCTACCTTCACTGTGCAATTCAAATTGTGGACATGTCTCCCATCTGACCCTGTCCAGACTGACACAGTGTCAGTCACAAAGGTGACTCCAGTGACTTAATCAAGTGACTGCATAATAAATCTGCTTTGTATTTAGTCTTGCACCTTGCACCAATGAGGAAGAGGAAGAAGAAAGACTGATTGGTTGGTTTACTGTTCAGAAATATTTCTAATTATAATGAATAATAAATCCCCAG
>NW_006800363.1:281446-285705 GCF_000485575.1 Poecilia formosa
TGTAATTTTTGTGGATTAGAGAAAACATGCATTTAATTAAAATAAAAGGAAACTGTTTGTTGTGTTATTACTTGGTCCTAGAAAATAATACATAAAAAATTATCGTAGCAGGTGAGGGTGCACATGTCACACTCACCAGAGATGTGTCCAAAGTAACATTCTAAATATGCCAATGACAAGTGTCATGCGATCACACTTTGAGCTTTGTGCTAAAATTTATGCATTTTTAGGATAAAATTTTCTCTTTAAAGGTCAAAACAGAAGATGCTCTAGTCCAGTCAGAGGAACCTTTCGCTTAATGTAGAGAAAATGTTCATGGAGATGATGGTGGACTTCAGGATGGATCCCAAAGCCCTGCTCTGCCTTTCTGTTCTCCACATCGCTGTGACTGTTGTGGAAATTGTGAAATGGGTCTATAGTCTCTCACTAACTGACATGGTCGCAGAACATTTATTTCATGATGTCCAGCATTGAAGTTCTTCCTCTGATGGCTGAGTTTAAACTGCCTCAATGAGCTACTGATCCTCTAGCAAACTGTGATAATCCAGAGCTTCGCCTCATCTATCAGTGGCTGGCTGAGTGCTGGGCGGGTTCATGCCACTATGGCCACACTGGCTCATCTGGGACTGCATGTTCATATGGCAACATTAAAAGGGTCAGGACCATTGGACATCAGGGGGGCACCCTCTGTTGGTGAGTTGTTGGGAACTGTGGGTCTCTCCCTGTGCAGCTTGGCGTAGGAGCTTCTGGTTCACCGCTTGGTGTACAGCGGTACACCAAGCGGTGTCTGTCTGCCTGTTCCTGGCTGCACCTACACATGTAGTACTACAAAGTTTCTACCCTTCCCGTGACACCACTCTCCTCTAACTGCGTTGTAGAAATAATGTGTGGTACCATGCCTTCTGGTAAGGTCAGGTAATTTTATTTATATAGCACATTTTCAGCAACAAGGTAATTCAAAGTGATTTACATGAATTAAAAGGAAATACAAATAAAATAACAAACCAAAGCAAAGAAGAAGTAAAAGAGCAAAAGAAGAAAAATAATCTAATGTTGATCTAAAGTATGTAAACTAGGTGCTCCTGTTCAGGGTTGTTAGGTATCCTCTGGTCTAATTCCATTTCTGGGTTGGGAGAACAGGAGTCTGAAAAGTAATCTAACTATGTTGATCCACAAGTGTCTGGGCTTCTGATCTCTGCATCTAAACCGTGAGTACTCTACAGTTTCTGATAAAATAAGCTAAAGAGTGAAAATCTAAATCCGTGTACTCCACAGTTCCTAAATAATAATGATGTAGTAGTGGTCTAAATTCTAAGTTTGTTCTAAATCATTTTCTGGGTTAGAAGTAAGTAGTCACAGTTTCTAAAAAGTAGTAATATAAAAGTAACTAAGTAGTGACTGTTCCTGTTAAGTATTTCTGGATTCGATGTTTGTAGTTATTCTAATTCTAATTCTGGGCTGTATAATATTGATCTAAATAGTGAGAACTCCACAATTTCTTTTTAAAGGTTTTGTTGGCTCTAGTGGCCTTTATTTGAAAGTAGTTTGACAGGAAAGAGGGTTATGAGAGAGAGGGAAGACATGTGGCAAATGTTGCCAGGCTGGGAATCGAACCTGCGCCACCACAGCACCCCATACTCCATAGTTCCTAATATTACTAATAAACTAACATATTCATTTTCTGGGTTAAATAGGGAGTACTCCACAGTTTCTAAAACAAAAAGGAGGAAAGGACACATTAGGGCAGATGGCAACATTCAGACAAAACAAAGGGCAAAACAAAGACATGAGGGAAGGCGGTGACAGACTTCTCGTCGAAAATTTGATCAATTGCATTGAGAGATCGGTTGACCAGATCCATAATTTGTAGATTTGGAGGATGTGCAAAGAAAGGCTCCAAAAATATAAAAAGACAGGACAAAAACAGAGCAGGCAGGGCAGGGAGGGAGCAGAGGATAAAAGTGTCCACCTTCACCGAGAGCAAGAGAGAATATCACTAAACATCCCAATTCTTGTGCTGAGTTTCCA
This sequence comes from Poecilia formosa, assembly GCF_000485575.1. Taxonomy (NCBI): domain Eukaryota; kingdom Metazoa; phylum Chordata; class Actinopteri; order Cyprinodontiformes; family Poeciliidae; genus Poecilia; species Poecilia formosa. The sequence continues at coordinate 283,475 of NW_006800363.1, forward strand.
GTGTCTACATCTTACTAAACCTTTCCCATTGCTTTGGTTTGGCTTGGCCTAAAAGGTGCCACAGGTCCATGTATTTACATTCATATATTTTAATATCCAGCTATTCTGAACATCTGTAGGAGAATTAATCATATTCATTATTTCATCTAACAGAGCAGAGGAATCCTTATTTATGAACTTTTAACAAGTACAGAGTTACATTCTGACAAATAAAAACAAAATACATTTTGGTTCCAACATATTCTTAAGGTTTAGTTATGTCTATTAGTACATTTACATTCATTTCTGTATTTTCTGTTTTTTGACAAGATCTCTCTGTATATAAGATCTGAGCCAGATGTTGTGGCTCCAGTTATTTGCACGTTGTTCTCAGCAGACATAAACCCATAAGAGCTGATGAAACCTCAGACTAAGAAGTCTTTACTTTAATCATATTTTATCACTAACATGAGACTGAGATGATCAAACAACAAGGACACTAGAGCATGTAGAAGGAAAGATAAAAAGAAGACAGAACAAAAGACAAAAAGGGAACTTAGATGTTTTCCTTTGTTTTTCAGAGATATCTCGTTCTTTCTTTTAGACTTTCTAAAACTTCCAGGCTGTCCCACAGTAGCACTTCCAAAAAGAAAATAGAACAAAGACCAAGCAAATGTATAACAGTCTTGTAAAACATGTGAAACAAGAAAAACTGATGAAGAAGACACAAAGACCATGAAGCAGTAAAGTTTTTATAATTTTTATGAGAGAACAGAATATTTAGGTCTCTATATCTGTGTGTTTTGAGCAGGTGAAGCCAACGTTAACCTCCTTGCTTGTGCATACAATTCTGGCCAATAAATCTGATTCCGAAGACAGGGAGTTTGAAATAACTTATTTTATTTAATTTTTTTGTCACTATTTCTACTACTCGTGGTGAGTGTAAGGTTCCCAAACACAGAACTTCCTTTAGTAAATCACTGTTCTCAAGTGTGGATACACAACAGTGGAAAACTTTGTCAACAGAACTATTGCTATGCAGAATTTTCTAACTTCTTGTACAAGACAGTTGGGAAAATATATACGCCGCTGTCTGACAGTGCTGTAACATTAAAAAGTTCACTTTCTGTCGTAGAGATTTGGTGGAAAATAATCAGAAACAAATGTTAAAAGTTGTTGGTGGGGAACATGCAGAAGGCAGCTTTACACAGAGCATAGATGGTGAAATGCACTTTATTCCATTTTCAAAACTGAAGTCTGGAAAAATGTAAAAGACGGATAAATGCCTGCAGCCGGCCTAAGAACAGCTGAATACGGAGATCGACGGTATTAAAACACCGTGTCTGTATGAATGTTTTGTCATCATTGGTGTGAACGCACCAGTAGCGGGTTAAACAGCTGTCCAACCAGGTGACCTGTCAGCTCTTCAGTTCACCAAACCACAAACACAAAAAGCTCAGAAACCGACGACCCGCCAGAACTGCGTACACGGTAAAAAGCTCTGGCAGGATCCAAACGACCGCTCTTAGAACTACGGGAGGATTCAAACTCCGCTCATTATTATTTTGGTTCTGTTTCTGTGAGTCTCTGTGGCGTCTGGTCTTGATTGTTCCCAGGTGTCTCGTTCCTGTGATTACTCCCCTGTGTATTTATGTCATCTGTTGTCTGTCTCTTGTCGGGCCCTCGTCTTATGTCGTATGTCAGTTTCCTTGTGCTGCCTGAGTTTTTCGAGTCTGCTACCTGGAATAATCATTAAAGATTCATCATTTTCATCTACATCCTGGGTCTGCCTGCATTTCATCCTCACCATCACCAACCAGGGCCAAGCAGAGACCACTAAAGGGGCAGGTGCTCAAAAGCAAAAAAGGGCACATCTAACTTTCTAGGACAGAATATGAACAAAGCCACTCAGCTTTCAGAGTTTAATAAACAATGATAAATTACAAAATTGTGAGATATACAATCAAAGATAAGGAAAATCTCTATACAGAGCATACAACTACGCATATGTAAGATATTTTATTAGTAATTTCTTTCTGCAGGTCTATTTTGTTATAGGAAAGTATTGCAATATTCAAACCCGCAATTTAGCAAGATATGTAAATCAGAGCTGGACCACCAGACATATTTTGTCTTTACAGAATTACACTATTAAAAATATAAACAAGGGCACAACCTTTTAGTGTACTGTAACCTATAAAACAAAGAGCTGCCTGTTTCCTACTGCAGTGGGGATGAAGATGGTCCATTCA
>NW_006800363.1:287326-302677 GCF_000485575.1 Poecilia formosa
CTACTCCACTTTATTCACCAAAAACTGTTCTGTAATCTGGATCGTTCGCTACATTGAGCTCCAGTTAGCCGCCTCATCTCTCTGCGCGAGAGGCAACTGCGTCATGCGTCACAGGCAAAAGGTCAAAGGTAACAAGGTGACCGGAGGGCTTATTATGTTGTTTTTCTTGAAAAATACAAAAAATAAGAAAAAAACAACAAAAAACTAAATTTAAGCACGTTATTATGTGTCAGAAGAGGGCTTAGGAAATAATAGCAAATAAAATAAAATAAATTAACACATTGAAGCAAAAGGGCACTTGGGGGCAAGGAGCAAAAGGGGCAGGTGCTCAAGCCCCCCTAGCCCCCCCTCCTTTGTACATGCCTGTCACTATCCGTAAATCATGACAGATACTGCTATGCCGAGGATAGATAGATATGACAAAAATCACGACTGGTCAAATATTTGTAACATTAAAAAAAACAATGATAAAATAAAATATCCTCCAGCAATGCCAATTTAGAGCAGCAGGACAACCTAATATTTCCAGCCATCATAACGTTACGGCGCAGCATCGTTGCGTGATCTGGATGCTGTGGGTCTAAAACCAAAAGTCAGTGCAGATTATATTTCCTGCATGTTCCATAAATTGTGCAGGAAAGAGATGATCTGAGTGGAACAGATAACCAGCCAGACTGCTGACAATATATTTGCATTAAAAACAAAATGAAAAACACAATGAATAAACTTTAATATGCTTGTTATTTAGCAGACAAAAATGAATTTCAACAGAGACCTGAAAACCATCAGTAGGCATCGATACTTACGGCTCCTGATGGCTGATTGGCTTTTGAAAGAGCAAAGATGAAAGAAAAGAAAAAAAATCATGCAATTATTTTTCGACCAGAGCCAAAATGATCTGCTCTGGGCAAAGTGGATGAGCATTTGGTCCGACCCGTAAACAGACATGGGCAGGATGTCCTTTTTTGTTCATCCCAACACCATTAGAAAGAAAACATCATCACAGTTCTATGGTGGCAAATGCAGAAATCTCATTTAATTTTTAGGCAGAATTGGTTCAGACCTGGACTGGATCAGTCAAAGCCTTTTTTCAGATGTCAGACCGGTTCATGATCCCAACCCGACCCGAAGCTGCCGCATGTGTGTAAACCTGCCCCCTGTTCCGGCGCCTATGAACATGACCAATTCTTTGGAGAGCTAACAAGTGTTCTGAACACTGCCAGATAAATCAAGTTTTTTCTCCCCACACCTTCATGAAAGCTAACAACCTGATTAATTCTAGAGACTGAGACATCAGTGACTTTGAGACATTCTGGTAACAGTTACTAATTAGCTCGGTGCATCGCTGGGCTGAGTAACCTCTCCGGTACTCCCTGCTAGTCCTCTCACAGAGCCGCCTTTTGATCAGTGCACAGATTAGTGGCAGCCTTGTTAAAAGCACCACTTTCAAGGTGATGCAACTGTTGTTCATGCTGCGTAGTAAATAAGCTCAGCAAGCCATTAACAAGTTGTTTGTTCCTTTAATTACCCACTTGACCACGACACAGAACGCCCATTATAACTGCAAACAGGAAAACACATGAAACAAGCAGAAACGATAAAGGGAAAGGCAATCAGCGTCAGAGTCTCTGCTTCAGAACATCTCTGACCACGTGTGCTAGGCACCCCCCACGTCCAGGTGTGTGGATGGCTATGATAGATCAGTCACTGAAGGAATTCATTGTCAGGCTGCAGTTGGGGAACCTGTTCATGATATAGGTGGAGCAAAACTATTTGTGATTTGCTCCTGAATTATTATCCCTAGAGCTGCAGGGCTTCCTGGGATCTCGTTGGATCAGGTGGTACACACAGCTTTGTAAACTGAAGGGGCTTCCCTTTTATTTGCTGATTGGCTCTTTCTCTCCTGATGCTTGTTCCCTAAGTTTTATACTCAGAAATGGAGCAGATTGTGTTGATTGAACTACTGACTCAGAGCTGGTTTAGCTGTGTTTCTCTGTCAGAAGAAGCCACTTCCTACAGCTAGCTACTGCTGCAATTAGCTCATTACTTTTTCTTTAATGTGCAAAGTTCTCATTTAGCAGTGTTTTTGTGTGTCTTGGGTTAGGGGTGAAATGTTGTTAGTTTATAAATCACTGAAAGGCTTAGCATCAAAATACATTGAAGATCTAATGTTGTTAACCTTCCAGACTGCTCAGGTCTTCTGGTTCTGGTCAGCATTCAGCTTCTATGCTCCAATTATCTGGAACAAACCTCCAGACACTGCAGGGGCCTAATTTCCCTGCAATGTCAATAATCATGTTTTGAGCAGGTATCTATCAAACTTTAAACAAACAGAAATAACATAAATAAATGTGTACCAAAACGGCTGCATGATGTCAGTTATAAATAAAACTAACAGCGTGATGGAGCTCGTTCCATTCAGTGGTCCTCAGCATACTTACATAACTAGGAATTCAATCTGTGGAGACTCACATAGGGAGAGAAACAGCAGTTAGACAAGTTTATTAGACCGAGAATTTGGCGCTCGGACACCGGCAGAAGACGTGCAAGCTGAGACTCGCTGCGAGCTCGAGTGATCGGCTCAAGCAAAGCTCAGGTAAGTCTTCCCCAGGCCCGGTCACTGGTAGTGGAGCTTGGAGGGGAGTCTTGATAGGACCTGAGGTGTCCAGGAGGCTGATGGTGGAGATGGAGAGGAGGTGGGTTGAAGCACGTTTGAAGTGGGTGGACCTGTGGCTGCTTCGCCTTTTAAAGGAGCTCTTACTGGATGATTGGACCGAAGCGGAGCGGCGGAGCATCCTGGTTGGCTGCAGCGAAGGTGTGGTGATAGATGATGCCGGTTAAGGAGAATAGTCTCACAGGTTGAATTTACACCTAGGCTTCATTAAACATTTTATATATGGTAAAAATATACCATAGACAAACTTTTGCTTGGAGGGGCCCACGGGTTGGGACAAGCTCGACAAGATCGACAAAAGGGTTAAAGTTCATCTCTACTTTAAAAAACAATTAGATTAAATTCCCTTGTTCATGTACCTGAGATCACTTGTAGGATCTGTTTCTGACTCTTCAGAGGAAACATAATCTGTGTTATATGGATAATATGTGGAATGAATGATGTGCTTTTGTCCTTTTTTAATATTAGTATATTAAAATGTAAAAAATTGTATGCTCCCAGGCTCCCTCTAGAAGCTTTAAATAGATTCTTTGGAGTCCTGGTTCACTCTCTACTATTTTGCAGTTATGATCTGTTAAGCGTGGTAAGACAATGTGTTGTTAGTTCATCATGGAATTTGTTAAATTGTGTGAGTGAATAAACTGAATAAAGTTGAAACTTCCGAAACACTGAATTCCTTTAAGTCACGTCTAAAAATCCATCAGTTTAGAGTTTCCTTTGATTCAAAATAACTGGAACATCAATCAATATATATGATGTATGATGATTTTGATGATGGCATTTGGCAAAATGTAATGTTTACTGCGTGTTTCATAGTTGGTTATCATATTGTGTTTTCATGATCTAAAGCACGTTGAACTACCTTGTTACTGAAATGCACTACACAAATAAACGTGACCTAAGTAACCTTTGACTGGCACTTTATTTGAAATTTGTGGTTCATTTTGTTAGCACACTTGCGTGAAAAGAGTAGACTTGGTTTTATTTTGCATTTTCTCTGAAGCAGAATGATGACTATAGCACTATTGGAAGATTATTAGTGACAATCGTGGGCTTCAAGGAGGTTATATGTCAAAATAAACAGAGGTGGTATGCAGGTTTCTTTAGGTCAGTGTTTAATTATTATTTAATAAATAAAGTCTTGTGTTCTCATTATTTTTTGTCTGTTTCTAAAATGTTGACAGCATTATGCAACTTTGGCATTCAAGTTACGTTCTTATAAGCAGTGTGAATATTAGCTTTCAGCCGGAGTCTCAACATGAGCTGTACAGCGACTGGTTTAGTAGGGATTTGCAGTTCCCAACACAGTGAGTATTTATTAATGAAATGCTCATTGACTATGTTTATAAGCACAGTCAGCATGATTTGTGTGTGTCACTGGTGTGTTAAAAACTGATTTTAGAGAGCGGTGCACAGCAACAAATTCACAAAAATGTAGTCTTCACAATGTTGAATTGGTGTCAAGCAATTTTAAGGTCAATTCCTTTAGAAATGTAACCAAATGTAATTTAAGGGCACTCATACTATCATGTATGAGTGATGTCTGCCTATGTTTTACCTGGTAGCATTCAATAGACAGATTCCTGCTGTTTGTCAATTTATCTCTCACTTGGCACTAACAACTTGCATCAAGCATTTTTGATAACTAATGACTTTTCTAAGTCTCTGCAGAGGAATTGATTCCCACTCTTCCTTCAGGTTTTGAGGATTTAATAAAACAAAATAAAACTAAAAACAAAGACTGCAGAAAATAGCATGAGTATTATATTTCTACCACACTGTATGCATATCACTTTCAATAAAGCATAATGCTGCATTGTTATCAATTTCAATGCCAAATGGAAAAATTAAATGATAAAATGCTAATTATTATTGATGCAATATTTTGATTTGCTGGTTGTGATTGGTTGCTGTCGAAGTAAATACAGTATTTACTAGACATGCTCTGATTGGATGAAAAAAGATCTGTCTGTGTTAGACTGTTTCATTCACAGACACTTGTAAATAATCTGTATTTTAATGCACAAAAACACATTCAGAGGCAATTATTTGAAGTTCTTTGACTCAGTTGGATGTTCCTTTAGATCGGAGTACACTTTTTTTAATAAGTGCAGACTTTATGTTTGCAATTTTGACTTTTCTCTATAGTATGTTGATCTTTATTCTGCTGTACAAGAGGACCTTCCAAATAGACCATTTTGAGTGAAAGGTGACAAGTTTAAAAAAAATGTCTGAGGTGAATGAGCTGCAAGCACGAGCCGGACAGCATGATTGGTGCACCACACCTCACCAACACTTCAATGCCAACTATAAAGCTGTCTGAAACCGTCTTTGCCATCACTGCTACTGGCGTATAAAAACCTGTTTGAAGTAAAGACTGGTGGGCCACCAGGCTTATAAAATACACTCTGCAAAACCCTGAGGTCCTTATTATTCAATAAAATGTCAATTTATTTTATTGGTAAACTCACGAAAGCGTTTGAAAATTTCAGTTATTTATTTATTTATTTATTTTTTTGGCTCTTGAATATGAAGCTTGTCCCATGAGCGGGTTAATGTGGTTAAATATCACACACAACAGATTTATCTTAGAATCAACACAATGATTTAACCAGGTTACGATTGCAGGCCTTCTCTCTGTCTATTCTTCTATCTCTAGCGATGTGTCACTCTAATGAGCTCTGTGTGTAGTGAATGCCACAGGAGAAGAGGAACACAATTAAAGATAAGATCTTGTCTCTTCTTCCATTTTATCTCCACCTTCCAGCACCAATAAATCAGGTGTGACATTGTTCCTTTCCAAGTGAAGGGTCCATACTGATTGGCCATCATGTGTTCATTACTTAGTAATGTAAGTGGAACTGCATGGTCCTTCCTGCTCAGCAGTGGGGGACACATATTAGACTGGAATCCAGCAGAAAAGGAAGACAGGTTGAAGAGGAGTGTAGAAAACGCCTGGAAAAAAGAGATGCCACTGCTTTGTCGTGGCACACGGAACAAGATGTTTCACTAAAGGAAAATGCAAATTGCTATCAACGGGGACAAAATGTAATAGTATCAAATACTCTTGACTATAAGAACTTGCACAAGACATGTCCTAATAAGAAACAAAAAAAAAAAAGAAAAGAAAGAAAAAGAGAACTTCAGACATTTGGAACTTTCAAAAGCTTGGCAGGCGGTACATTGTTAGATAAACCATGTGTCACTGTGTTGATTTTTGCTTCAACGCTACTTTCTCTTTTCTTCTATTTATTCCCTGTGAGCTCCTGCGGTGTGTTTTAACAAGGTTTTTGCTCTTTGAAGACTGGGACCATCATATGGCATCAGGAGCCAGCGCAGACTGTAAAATCTACCTCAGTGCCACACGAGTAACTGGAGGCATTTGCACATCTATCTTGCTACTCATTGCATTTACGCCTACATGAGATCCAGGGGATTACACTTTGAAAAAGATTGGGACAAAGTGACCTCTGGTGCCACAAACTAAGGCCTTTATGTTGCAGCTAAAATCTATTTACTGCATGCAAGTAACATGCGTCAAGAGTTCAGTCTTCAATGTTCCAAAGATTTACCAGCAAAGCAGCAGAAGGAGAGACATTGAAAAAGCCTGGCACTGTGCTTGCCTAATTAGCCACATGCTTTGAAAGTGGATTTAATTCACAGTCCACTCACTAAATCGCTGCATGCTTTAAGTGACTTTTAATTGCCTATTTTTTACTTCGTATGTTCCCCAAAAGACAGTTTTCACTGCCCCCACAATGAGTCACCCATTAGAGGCATCCTGTGAGGACGCGACACATCAACACTTTGCTACTAAACACACTGAACAGTTGACCACCAACTACAGCCAAGTAACAGGCTTTTAATGGGATTTAGCCAATGATATTACATGAGAATAAAAACCATGCAACAAATGTATATTTCACAGCAGCTTAAGAAAATGATATGTCCAAGTGGTGGAAAAAGGAGTTTCAATCTAATTTTAAATCTCAACTATGGCTTCATTTGATCTCATCAGTCATGTGCAGCCATACTGAGCTGCTAGTTTGAAAAAGATCAACCCTGGACCAGAAACTGGGGGCTTAGTTACTTATTTTATGCTTCACATTATGTCTCACTTATAAGACTCACCAACTGGAATCCTATCTGAAGTAGCCACATTACCCTCACTTTCCCATCTCCTGTTCATTTGGACAGTTCCACTTCAGTCATGGATCCTCTGTCAGAAACCTGAACTCTTCCTCCGGTTGCTGCTGGAGATCTCAGATGGTTTCAGCTGACCAAGCTGAGACTTGTAGGCTATGTGTGGAGGGAATGTGGACTTGCTCATTGGCTGTGGTCAGGAGAGGAAACTGCTGAACATGTGTCTGGTGTGAATGCACTGAAGAACATGTTTAGATCCAGAATTCTATCTGATCGATACAGAAGAACTGCAATACAACAGAGTAAGTATCTGAGCAGCTAATAGCTCTATCTCTAGTTTAAATAGTTTGATCATGTGTTCCCGGCATTTTACAGCTTTTTTAAAGGGTTTTAAAGGTGTACAATTCTTCCTATTCATTTTGCTCTCTTGTTTGCCTTCATGTCTGTTTACTAATTATTGAGATGGAATATCTGGAGTTTGTGGCTGTTTGTAATTAAGGGTACATCAAAACCTGAGGAAGCCAGATGATTTTTTTTAACAATAACATTTTGAAACAAAACACAACTGGTGTTACAGTCCAGTCACTGAACACCAAGGTGTTAGATGCTGCATTGGAAAGTCTACAGGGAACACCATGAAATAAAAAAAATGTTTTTTAGATCCATAAAAGTTTGGGTTGTACTTCTGCATGTTAAGACTTGACATGAACTGTCTCACCTTTGCAGTCTGTTGGTCTAGCTGACTGGGAATAGATAAAGTTCATTCTGTTTTAGAAAAGATTATTTCATTTTCCAATGAAAAAGGTTTTGGTATTTCTCGTTGTCTAAAAAATATAAAGACATGTTAAATTTTTTTCTATATAAACATTGATTTCAGGTTTGTTTTCATCTTAGAATAGAAAAACATACCGTATTTTCTGCACTATAAGGCGCACCTAAAAACTTCAATTTCCTCAAAAGCCGACAGTCGCCTTATAATCCGGTGCGCCTTATATATGGACCAATATTGAGCCACAACAGGTCTAGCAACTACGGTAAGCAGCCGCCGAAGAAGTGCGCAGTGCATGCTGGGATAGTTGTCAGAACGCTGGTTTGTTAATAAAGTTTGACTGACCTATCTACCTACTGACCGTCTAGAATCAGGTCGTCTCCATGAACATGCTGTGCGCGAACGGAGAAGGGTGACCATCGTCCGGCCACACCCCGGTCCAGTCGGAAGGCTCTCCTCGCTGACCGGAGTCGGACTGTTTTGTTGATATTCCGTTTAGTGCAGCTCCATCTAGTGGATGCATAACGTAACTGCAGCCTCAACTGTAGTGTCTATGCGCCTTATAATGTGGTGCGTCTTTTATATGAAAAAAGTTTTAAAATTGGCCATTCATTGAAGATGCGCCTTATAGTGCGGAAAATACGGTAATATAAATTTGACTGACCTGTGCTGAGCAACATAAAGGTCGTCTTTCAACTGGATGTTTATGGTAATTATAAGGTTCTGAGTTTCATTCCAGCATAAACTTCCCTCTGTCAGCCTCTAAACACATATCTTCTGTCTAAAGTTGCTGGTTGGTTTTACTCTTTTAAAATTTTAAAAAGTTCAACATCCATCTATTTAGTCTGGTGTTTGCCTTGGGATTTACTCTTGAATAAATATGTTTTCTACGTTTCTTGTTTAGTGCATGTTTTCCTATCTGCTTAGTTTTTAAGCACATCTTCAGTTAATTTGGGTTCTTTATGTACTGTAATGTTATGATGCTACGTTTTATCTTGTGCAGCTTTGTGTGTATGGAAAGCACTTTATGAATAAATCATGCATTGTATGTTTGGAGTGGCTACCACTTGGGCAGGAAAGTTAGAGCCAGGCATTATTTTAATATCCAGTAAATCTATACATAGTTATATGGTCGTAGAAATGAAGTAGACTGGCACAATGCTGAAATAGAAAAGACATTCAAAGACTTATGATTTGGTCTGTAGCTTGGCTGTCTCTGTCTTCCTGTGTCTGGCATAATGAAAACATTAATACTTTTTTGATGTAAATGAAAGTGCTTACATCTAAACTTTTGCTCTAATAAAAGACCATTAGTTAAAACGATCCAGTTGATGAGAAGCATTACATTTGAAAAGCGTTGCTCAGAGAAGTACTCTGCTGCTTTGATCTGTAAGTGCCTGGCAGCAGCCGCTGGATCCAGAGATACAAAACAGGCTGATTGATTTTACTGCTTTTGGAATTTGGCTCTTAGATCTTAAAAAGTAGACACCAATCTGTAATAAAGTTATAAAAACCCTGCAAAGTGCTGGTTACACAAGCTGAGCTTATGTCTCATGAGAGGACTAATGAAATAATGAAATATGTGTGAAGTATGTTTTCCAAGCACACAAAACATTTTAGCATTCACTTTAAATGATCCAACTCTGGTAAATAAGTGCTCTTCATGTTGATTTGGAACCATACTGATAGCATCAAGGACCCCACGGACGTCAATCACTCACAGCGCAGTTGGCAGAGCAGTTGGCACCACTTGTCGAGACGATGGACTGCTTACTTTTGTCCATGTTGTCTTGCTGGGAGGCAGAATGTAATTTGGAGATAAATCAGTTAACACTTATAACACAGTTTACATGTAAGAAACAGTAATTTTAAGTTTCCCCCCACAGTGGAATTGAAGTGTTTCAATCTGTTGTAAGTTAACTTCTTAATGCCACACTACATCTCTACATACAGACAGCTTGAATGTAACAGTATCTGGAATGAAGAAAGAATGAATCAAATGAGATGATTTATTACATTGTAGAACTAGAGTCACTAAATACAAGTTAAAGATTTCTCTAAATGAGTTAGAGCCAATCTATAATTAAACAGTTTTCAAAGTTTATCTAAATCGTTGCTTTTACAACAGTTACTGCTGTGGCTCCAGTCAGTATTAGTGACTAAATATATATAATTTAGCTTTCAATGAAAAGAAAACAAGACCAAGTCCTCGTCAAGTGTTAGTCTCCTTAGTGTCACTTCGCCTGTCTGTTTCCCCCGAGCTGCTTGTATCTGGACTGTTTCAATATTAAACCTTCATCTTCGTCTTCTTCAACCTGGGTCTCAATGTTCTCTCTCAACCCAATCAACCACAAATCATGACAATAAAATGTCAATCCACATTAATATCTACACAACCTCACTATCAACTCACCACCTTAAGCCCCTGATAATCCACTTTGGGTGCAAAAAAACAAAAAAACAAAAACACAAGTGTACTTATTGTTTCTCTTTTCCACTTTAAGTCAGATCCGTCTTCTCTTGTATGTTCTACAGTGTTGTTGTACTCGAGACCGGTCTTGGTCTCTTCTCATTGAGGATTCTGGATTTTATTTCAAGACCAATCAAGACCACAACTGTAAAAATCTCACCAAGTTTCCAGCATGTTGTCCAGTTTATTCAGCATCCTTGTTTTCACTGGATGCAGAACATACCGATTCAAATCCAAGTAATAATGTGACTAATAGTGTTTCTGTTCCCGCTGTCAGGCTTCGCCTCACCCTTTAAAAGGATCCAAGATTAGTTGTATAGGCTTTTTTTGGGAAATCTTTATTTTAGATGCAAAATCAATACAGTGATAATTTGGTAGGTTATTCAGTTTTTATAAACTTTAATAAAATATTGTCACAGGACCGTCGCCATGTTTTTCATACTACAGTGCATTCTGGGTAAATGATGTCAAATTGGTCCAACTGTCTGACTCCCTCCAGCCAAAACAGTGATGAGTAATTTTATCAAGCCTTTAAACTTTGAACCGGAGCTCTTTGAGTTTCCAGGATGTGAACTGAGGTCACATCCTGTGTGTCACCACCTCCTGAGGCAACATGTATAAAGCAACGCTGAACAAAAATTTTTAAGCTCCCCTATTTTAAGCCAAGCAAAACACGAATACCATCCAGACCACCATGTTTAGTATTTTATCTTTAAAAATAAATCCATACCTTCAAACATCAATGTCAAAAACAGGAAGTATTTTGGATTTTGTAATTAACAAGACTGCAGCTGATGTTCCAAGGCCCTTCAATCAGCTATTCTTTTCCAACCTATTGCATTTAATAGTGTCAGCTCTTACGATAAAAGCAACTACAGTTAAAGTGCAGTAATATTTTCTATCTCAGCAGGATGCATTATATGTCTGGGAAAGGTATCGACATACAGCATTCACTGAGTGTGTTGTTCTTAATGACAATTCTTTAGTGCAGGATTGTTGTAGTGCAGGAATATCTGAAAAGATAAAAATTATAATTTTGGTGTTCATTTCTGTGTAAATTTTCCATCAAGTTGTCATAACTCAAGGTAAATTTTGGACTCTGAGTGCTGAAGGTGGAGGTTGGAGGTGAATTCAGAGCAGGGGGACAGAGAAAAGCTGCGTTAGTGGCAAAAGAGAGAGGGATATTTTTAGGATAGTGGTAGATCAGAAGAAAGGGATCCAGGAGTCCAGGGAGAAAAACACAGACAGCAGGGATGGCTTTGGAGCAGGAATGAGAGAAATAATGTAAGGTTCAACTCTAAACTGGAACATAGCCTAAGCTTGACCCCAACACCTCTGATCATGATGGAATCATCTGGCATCTGCCTCAGGGAACCCACTCCTCTAAATACTTCCCCCAATTGCACCTGATGATCTCCAGCTGGAACCAGTCCTGCCCATCACCCCCTGAAGGAGAAGAGGGTAAGAACCTCCACACCCAAATGTGCAGAGAATCCAGCACATCTGGTATGTTCACTGCAAAGTTTATGCAGTGCAGTAGGAAGTTTTCTGGTTTGAAAAAAAAACCCAGAAAACTTTGAAGTGGAGCTTACATTTTAATTCCATAAAATATGTTTTTCTCAAGGTTTTACAGTTTTCCCTGCAGTCCAAACATGTCTGGTGAATCGGTGACCTGACTGGGCTGACCTGTTCACCGGCCTGCTCTCATCTTCTTGTTGGCCTGGGCGCTCACTGACCAAACCCATTCCACTCTTCATGGCAAAAGAGTCTATATAAAAAGTGAATTGATGATAAAACAGTTAGAGGGAAAGCAGTAATGTGTTCATGAAAACAGACCAATGATGTATGTTTTGGGGAAGTAAGGTTGCCAAATTCTTAAGAGAGACATTAATATAAATGTATTTTATAAACCAAAACAAGAGGTTGTTATCATGTTGAACAGTAAAGTCTGTTCAAGAAAAGGTTCACCAGCCTTTTCTGTTTTGTTTGGCTTTTTGGAGATTAGTAAATTAGTAAACAACAAAAAAACAACAGGATTTAAGTTTCACTGAGAAACACAGGATAAAATGTGCATGTGGAAGTTCTTTCTGTCTCCCTGTGTCAAGGTGCTGCAATCTGCAGGACTACCATGTAGCGTGAATACAGAGGTCATTCATATCCACAAGGTTTACGTCTCTGCCTAATTACTGCTCTCTACCAGCTCCAAGGGTTAACTCTTGTCTTTGAAAGGTCCTTCATCTCTCCTGGTCCAACAGCTCATTTTGGGAGAGAGCTACTCATTAGCCGCCTCTATTAAGTCATATTTGGCCCTCAAGGTCAGAAGTTGCAGAGGAGCCGACAGCTGAAAGCTATAACGTCTAATCTCTTTCAAAGTATATGTTAAAACAGCACAAAGCACCTCTTTACGTCCTCCTATTTTCTCATTATGATTTGTTCTATGAAATTTGTTAGCAATCTTAGAACAAAATATTTTCTATAGATCATGTTCTCATTAACCGTTAACCATCTTTACTTATCAATAAAAAGCAAATAAAAGCAACTGCAAGGAGCAATGAACAGCATACTTGATAGCAAGGGGTCTGTAGACCCTAAAATGTCACCAAAATGTTTATCATGACACAGAGTGTGTGTGAAAACCAGGGGTGAAAGTAGTTTTAAATTCTTGGGGCTACTATGACAAAAGTGTGTGTGTATATGTGTATATATTGTTAGGATTTGGGTTTTTCTGTGTTTTAGATTTGTGTTCTGTAGTGTCTGTACAAGAGCTGGTTATGAAAAATAAAGCTTTCTATGTGCTGTATTACATAATACAGCACATAGAAAGGACTGAAACATGCGGGATGCCGGGCCTCTACCGACTTTGGGAACCCCTGATATGGTTTTCACTAAAAACCATATTTCCTGAACAAACCTGAATACTCATGTATGCTGCGTTAAATGATTTAAAAGAATGTTCAAAAGGAGAAAAACACAGAAGCCACAAACTTGCTATAATCTGATAATAAAAATTTGCATATTGATTACTTGTTCGTTTTTCTTTTTGGCTCCCAGTAAAATAGAAGTAGCAGATTGGCTGAGTTACTCATAGTTTGATAGATTAGACTGCCATTACATGACAAAAATTGTTTTGTTCATAGCAAATAACATCCTGCCCCATCAGTTTACCCCTTACCGATGGATCTCCTCATTAGCCTCACCTGTCCTGAAAACTCACAGATTTTTTCATGCAGTGCATGTAACACATGGTTCCCTCTTTAACTACCAACCAAACACATAACTCTGGTGGCAATGAGCCAACTTGAATATACTTTTTACACTAGAACTACAGTCTTTCACCAGCCCAGAGGTTCTCCAACCAGTGTGGCCAAAATCCAAAATATAACTTATTTACACTCTAAAAAGAAAATAGTTGAACCAACTTAATTGAATTGCTTCCATGGGTAACAAGCAATTCAATTAAGTTTATCCAACTTAATCTATTAAGGTTAACCAATTCAATATGTTATAATCATCCAACTCAATTTGTTAATTTCTTAACAAATGTATTAAGTATGTTTAAGATAACAGATTTAAGTCAGTCTTACTCAAATCATTTAGTTTACTTCAAAAAATGGTAAATGAACTGAACTTCTATAGCACTTTCCCAGTCATTTTGACCACTGAAAGCATTTTACACTAGAGTCACAGTCACCCATTTACACAGATCGGCTAAGTGCCTTACCCAGGGGCACATCAACATGTGGCAGGAGGAAGCTGGAATCAAACCTACAACCTTCTGATCACAAGATGACGACTCTACCCACAGAGCCACAGTCGCTTACCTCCCTGGTAAGGTTGAGTCATGGTGTCAGACGTGGGATACAAATATGATATTGAACTTAATTATTTAAAGTAAAGTCAAAGTAAACATGTCATTTAAGGAAAAGATTTGTAACTGTTAGAGTGTATTTAGATGACACTGTAAAAAGAGTATTAGGCTGCAAACTAAGAAGATTGAAGCCCAAAATATTTAGTTTGGAACTACTTAAAAGTTTGAGTTGACTTTCTGTAGAATTAAGTCCAAGAGATTTTAAATGTTTATTAGAACAAAATAAATGATTTGAGTAAGAGTGACTTAAATTTGTCATGTTAAACCCCCTTATGAATTAATTTATAAAAAACTTAGCAAATTGAGATGGAAGGACATAGTGAACTGAGTTGGATGATCATAATAAATTGAGTTGGTCAGACGTAGGATGCGAAACTGGCATTGAATTCAATTGTTTTAAGTAAAAGTCAAAGTGAAAAGTTCCTTTAGGTTAAAGATTTGTAAGTTTTGAGTTAAATGAACACAAAAAAGTAAGTTGTCATAGAAAAAGCAAAAGAATGAAGTGGAATTAATGTAAATAAGTCCATAAGATGAACTGCAGCCCAAATACACTTTTTAGAGTGTGGCAACCAGGCTCTTGTATAGACAGCTACATTTAAAACATAGAACTGCAGGCTAAGCTTTGACTGGTGATTCCTACAGCAGGTGGAATGTATCATAACCATTATAACAGCTGTTACAAAGCCCACCCTCTTACGAATAACATTGTTTCCATGTTATGAAGTCTCTTTGAGGATTTTCTGCAATCACTGAGCCAATCGCTGAGCTGATTGGAAGGTCTTTCTCGGGCTGCCTGGCAACAGAGCTGAAAGACTTCTGACTAAAATGTGACTCTTTGAGACATCACAGGAAATCCAACAATCATTCTTCATCTGATTAATTTCCTTTAAAAACATTTAAATGATTAATGTAACAAGGATAGAGATCCAGTATTTTATTTCTAGTTATTATCATTCATACATTTCAAAATTACTTTTAAGACTTACCAGTGAGTTTTATGGTATTTGCCAGTGTTGTGGTACTCGAAACTGGTCTTGGTCTCGAGACCGGTCTTAAGACCATTTTTTGATGGTCTTGGTCTTGTCTCGGTCTCGGGCGCTGAGGACTCGGCATTTTATTTCAAGACCAGTCGAGACCGCAATTGTGAAAATACCACTAAACGTGCAGCATACTGTCCAGTTTATTTGTTAACATCTTTGTTTTCAGTGGATGCAAAACGCACCAATTAAAATCCAAGCAACTAAGTGTTTCGCCCCCTCCCCCCCCGCCTTCCCACCCTTCACTCGCACATGGCGCTCTGAGACATGCGCAGTGGTTTTCTCTCAGCGGCAGAAAATGTTTGTCTAATATGGAATATCACTGCATAAATCATAAGAAATCCGATGGCCACAGCTAACTCAGCAGCGCTTCGCTTTCAGAGATGATGG
>NW_006800363.1:303289-310842 GCF_000485575.1 Poecilia formosa
ACAATCATTCTTCATCTGATTAATTTCCTTTAAAAACATTTAAATGATTAATGTAACAAGGATAGAGATCCAGTATTTTATTTCTGGTTATTATCATTCATACATTTCAAAATTACTTTTAACACTTACCAGTGAGTTTTATGGTATTTGCAAAGTTGATTTAGAAGCACAAAAAGGTAGATTAATTTTTCTAAATAAATATATCAATTTCATATTCTGGCAATTATATATATATATGTGATAACCCTGGCTGATCTATAACAAAAACTTTTTTTTTCAGATTTAATTATTTTTTTCTGTTCGTATAGCGCATTCAATTGTGTAGATTCAACTGCACATGGAAAATCAAAGGTTTCAGTTTAATATGTTATCTAAAGCAAACCGAAGAGCTGACAGAAACCAGACTTGTTATATTATTTTAAAAATCAGCACCTGAATAGCAGCAACGCAACACCTCTTCTATTATTGTGTAATACAGCACTTAGAAAGCTTTAGTCGTCATGTTTTCATCACCAGGCTCTTGTACAGAATAGAAAGAAGTCACTAGAGGTACACAGTGATTGTCTGTGTACGGGTGCATGTTTCATTCTGCACCCGTCACCTCAGAGCTCCCTCTCTGAAGCTGTCGCCATCAAAATGGTTACGACACAAACTCAAGCTAATCATCAACTACTCATATGTATTTTTGTTAGGAGCTACAGATTAAAGGCAACAGGGAAAAGATCTTCTGTTTGATGTCTGCGCTAGACCATAACTGCAAAAGAGATCGCAATGACATTGACAAGAATCGCTTTAGACAATTTTTCGTGTGTTCAAAGAGAGCTCTGTCTTATATTGAATCTTTTACTGTTTGAGGAAGAACTTAACAAGCATGTACTTATCAGCTTTAAATGTCAGCTGAAGTTAAGTCAAATGTTCCTCTGGTCACTGCAGTTAATAAGTTCTGCAGCTCACAGTTGGATGATTCCAACCATCTTTTTCTCTTTAGATAATCAGATTTCTTTGCTTTGAATTCCACTTTTATTCTGTTGAAATGTTCATAGAAACTCCCTAAAACTTTAGATTGTGTTTGTGACTCAACCTCTGGTCTACCCTCAGACTTGGACTGAGAGATTCAGATGCATAATGTATTGCTGTAGTTCAGCTTCCATTAAGTGACAGTGATTGACAGACTGTATTGCCAAACCAGCACACAGAAACAAGGAAGTTAGATTGCCCGCTTTGAATCTCGACACAGTCCTGATAAAAGTTTAGATGCAATAATAAAACAGTCCAATGGTTTTGGGCCCTTCTCAGTTATCAGTGCTTATAGTAGTTGAGAGCTATAAGGGATTTAAGGCTTCAGGGGAGTTACAGCCTTTTGTCTATTGTTGTTGTTTATACAACATGGGGAGATTATACAACTTCAACTTCTACTTTAAATCTCAGGATATTGGACAATAAGAAAGACTCAAAGCAGAAACCATTCCCAAATTTCTTCCTTTGTCCCAAGAAGACTTACCAAGTAATTATAGCATCATATTAAACTTCAACTTGTATCCAAAGCAACTTAAAAGTAAAGATAACAATGCAGTCATATCAAAGCTAATAATAATCATCTATGCTAAATGAAAGTTTTCCAGAGAAAAATGATGACAAAGCAAAATATTTCTGAAGGATCTTTGTGCAGAGGAGAACAAAATGGAATTATTTCCACAGCAGAACAGAGGACGTGATTACTGCATGCAGTATTCCAGCAGAAGAATCTCATTACATCTGTAAAGTATAGATCTGTATACGACACAGATCTATACTTGTTCTATGTGGTGCTGCCAGTTCAGTTAACTCCCGTGGACACACTCAATTGTGTATCAGTGGGTGTTTGAAGAAAATGAAAGGTAATTTATCTAAAAAGTTAAGGTGAAGCAGAACTGAACCTTGTGACATGACAATGACATACCAGAAAATCTACCAAAGACTGGCTGAGAAATACGACATGGAAAGACCTGAGTGGAGCCAAAGGTCAGATGTTCTTAGTGAGATACTGTGGAGTGACCTGAAACATGATGTATTCAAGAAACCCCTCAAATATCTCACAGCTTTAGGCAAGATGGATACAAGAAGTACTTCACTGAATGCGTTTTATTCAGTGAGAAGAGTAGAAGCAGGCATAAGGAGTAGTTTCTATGTCCAAGTTAATGTCCAAATGTGTTTCTCTGAATGTTTTTAATCTACATCAGACCAACTAACTGTAGAGACATTTGCATTTCTTGAGTAGTAAAATTATATCCGTGTGTATCAGTGCTCTGCAACAAAATCCGGTAAAATGATAATTTCAGAAAACTGCTCTATTTGTGTTTTTCAGATTATTCTTAGACTTCAGATGATTACTTCTATGAAAAAAAAAAAAAAAACGCCTCCAAGTCCAGCACTGGTCTTTGTTCTTGAGTGAGAGAGGGATTTCAACTTTAACTGAATCGTTCATCATGGAGCTTTTCCTTAAGCTCAGCATTATACTGGAGGACATCCCACAAAACGGCCTTTAGCTCTGGATGTAAAATCTACTTGTAAATCCTTTGTGCGGATGTTCCTGCATTTAAAAAGACTTTCCTCCTGTATTAGCATTACCTGAAAGTTCACTGAGGCCGGTTCCTGCATTAAAACAGCACAGTGACTGTAAAACGTGAGCGTTCAGCCACTAACTGTTTCAAAGTGCCGATGCTGTGAAAAACTGCAGCGTCTAGCGTCAGCAGTTTCATCACTGCTATTTCTGACAACAAGAGTATTTTCATCCGATAAAGCTTTGTGTCTCGTCTTGGTTCTCTTTCCCCACAGTGATGAACAGCGCTCTTCAAGGTCAACTCTGCCTACAGCTGCATCCGACTCTCAGACACAGTCTGATACACACACTATCCCTCGTTCTACACATGGGCTAAATGTGATACACAGCAGCTAATGCTTCCATGAATTTACCATAGATACTGCTGTGTAAGTACAGCAGACACAGAGGGCTTTAAACCACAGAGGCAGACTGCAACAAAGTCATTTTGAAGACAAGGAAAAAAAAAATTTGAAAGACGATATCTTCACGATAATAATTCAAATAAATAAATAAACCTATTTTGTGTGGTACTTGTTTGTAAAGGAGTTTAATGTCAAATTCTATATAAACTAAAAACTGAAATTCATTAAGATTGAAGCAGTTCTAAAACAAAAAACATTTGTAACAGCCTGTAAGAGTTTCAATCTTACATTTAAACTCTCATATTGATCACTGAACGTCACTTAGCATCAACTGTGATGAGCTGCATGATGAACAAGGTTAAAACACCTGCTAGGTTTTAGCAGCAAATACCGAATGTTTTAGTTTAGCAAAGAAAAACTGCTGCAGAAAAATCAGTAACCCAGTGGAAACATTTGAACCGCGGCGGGTTCACCACAAAACCAGTGATTTATATTCCAACCAGGAGAAAAACAAAAAAAGATAAATATTTTTATAAAACCAAAAGGATCAGTGGCGGCGCTGGCCTAGAAAAACATGGAGCTTCTTACAAACAGCATCACGTTCATATGAAACAGGATCGGCCCCAGGACCAGCAGAACCAACGTATCCTGTATTTGGATGGGCTGAACTGTAACAAAATTTTGTTGTGCTTCTGTACAATAACAATAAAAGCATTTGATTCTGAAGTGATGTCGGAATAGTTACTACCAAGTTACTACAGCGCACCACCATATCAATATCTATTATTAAATACAGTTTACTAAGCTTGATATCAACATGGCAAGGTTATGATGCCTCAGGGCTGGGTACTGGGACCACTTCTCTTCAGACTAAACATCACCTCTGTTCACCTGATCTTGCATTTTCATGGCTTTTTTTAATTTATTTTTTATAACTATTTTATTTAATAGATTAGATCTGTAGAAAGATAGAAACTGAATAAAAAATTCTCACTGTATTAGTGAAATGTGTTTGGGAAACACTGTGTCTTTTCTCTGCCAGGACAACAGACAGTCTAAAGTGGCTTTCAGAAGTGATAAAATGCCATAGTTGTGATGTAAAAAAAAAGGCTCCGATAAATCGTGCCAAAACATTTTCCACTTGTTAATGTGGCTTATATTCTAAACAACTGAAGGAAATAGACTATTGGAAGTACATTAATAAAACTGGTCAAAAAGGGATTCTGATAGTGTTTGGGCCTGCAGAGAAGGCCTTGCAGGCCCCAACGGCCCACCACTGCCTTTCAGCAAAAAAATACAGCAACAGCAGACCACAAAACTATGCTGAGCTACAACAAGCTTCCTAGAAATGTAGTGCAGTCGAAAGTCATAAGGTCCCCAAATAATACTAAGGGAAAGCATAGATACTCAAAAATATGTACTTAAGTACAGAACTCAAGCAAATATACTTCATTACTGTCCACCACTGCTTAATTCACAAAAGTTAGCCATCAGTTACCATGGCGATTTATCCTGTGCAGCTAGCATGCTTCAGACCAGGTTAACACTCAGGCTTAGTTAATCCTGGAGCCTTATTATCTGTTCAGTTATTACACAGCATAAATAAATACTTTACATTGAAACCAAAGAACAAAACCTGTTTTCAGATCAGCAGATGTGCGTGTTCATCAATCGGGCCTTAATGTGATCCGGAGTCGTGTCATTAAAGCGTCTCCTCCAAGCTGCCCTGCGAGATTCACAGCTGTATCTACGGCAGAGCGATGGATCTCATCAAAGCGAGCCTCTGGTTGGGTTTTGTTGCCTCTGGCCACAGTTTTTTTCCAGCAGGCATTGAAAGTTTCAGTTTCCATCTCCTGAATGGCCAATCTGTATTAAATACCGTAACTTTATTGGCACTCAGGTAGAGAAGAAGCGCAGAGACTGTTTTTACCAATCATACGTTCAATCAGGACGCAGAACACTGTGAAAAAGAAACTGCACAAAAAAATCTGCGAAGCAGCGAAACCGTGAAAGGTGAACCGCGTTATAGCAAGGGTTCACCATATATGAAATAATTTATAAAAAGCAACTGAGTAATTTGTAGAATGGATGCATATCTGAGTTTATCTAGGTGTATCTGGGACTTCATTCTCATGCCTGGCCTCATAATGCCTCAGCATTGAGGAGGTGGATTTATTTAAATAAGACAGTTTAGTCAAACATATGCGACACTTAACCTGCAGAACATAATATGAAAGTAAACTAAGAGTTAATTTCAGCTGAATTTGGATTCAGATCAAATAGAAACTGACAAGAACCGGATGAAAGAACAAAATGAAAAAAATATTTTCCAATATAAGATCAAAATGGTCCCACATTGCAGAAACCTTTCATTTGAGGCTGCTCCATAGTTAACGATGTAAAAGATCAATGCAAATGCTTTTGACAGATTGACAGATTTGCTTCCTTATAAATACAGTTTGGCACTTCAATGTCATTTCAAAACAGTTCCTGTATTGGTCATGTGACTTGCTGAAACCAATACGCGCACCGATACGGGTTTTGGTCTATGGGGCTTGACACATGCACAGACGCATCGGTGCTGCCGGACCCATCACTAGTATGTTCCACTTTGAGGCAGTCTGTGGTTAGACTCCTGACAAGTCACACTGAAGGTGATGGACTCTTGTATTGAAGCTACTGCTTGTCTGATTTTAACCTGCCTTCAATGTCCTCTGTACCTATTTTGCACCTTTACTCTCTGATCACCTGAAGAAAAGTTTAATACATTTCTCTAAAGTCATTTTTGGCCTTGGCCAGTCATTTATGTCTGACCAAGTCATAAGAGAACCCCATCACAGTGTGTCAATAATAATAATAATAATAATAATAATAATAATAATGTGAAAACTTTGAGAAGAAAAGTGATAAATCATCATCTGATTCACACTTCAAGATGCTTCCCTGCTCATCTTCATAAATTTATCAGTTATACTTCTGAACATTTGCATAATTTACTTAAAATAGCCCCTTCATCCTTGTTTTCTTTTTTTTTTTTTATGAAAGATTAATGTCAGTCTTGTTTTACATTTGCTCCTTGTTATCTGTTCAGTAAGTCCCAGGACCTACTGAATCTGGCTCCCAGGGACAAATGGACAGAGGGAAATTCTTCTGTCATCACTGTCTTGACCAGCCTTCCTAAGTTGCCACTAATCAACACAGAGCTTGTAGGGGATCCAGGCAAGGAGAAGCCTCAAGCTGTTTTCCAATTAGTGTCACTGGAGAGATAAACAGAAATTTTACAGCGAAGTCAGGAAAAAAGTGGAAACCTAAAGAGGTGAGGAGAAGGGAAGGAGACAGTGTGCCTAACTGAAGAGAGCATTAGAAGGGTAAAGGGAGAAAGGGGGAAGCGAGGAAGCAGACTAAGAGAACAGTGAAAGATGTTGAGGCTGGTATCTCTTTTCTCCGGGTTGAGCAGATTAAATGATTGTGACAGCAATTTGGCCAAACAACATTTGTAGCTGAGATAGACGGATAGAAAGCAGGCCAAGGCCCATCTCAGAGTGCAGTCATTTATTATGCCAACCATTTGAAGGGAGTGTGGAGACAGAGCAGGCTCCAGCTCAGCAGTATCAATTAACTGCAGAGTGCTTTGTATTCTGTGGCTGTGTATGAAACTCGACAGAGCTCCTCCAAGTCCTCCAAGCTTTTTAAGATGCAAGGTGTTTCTATCAGGCGTGCTCTAACAGCTCAGGCCTTCAGACGATGGAACAGTGACTCAGCTTATTCATTTAGGAATATTTACAGAACACAAATTTATCCCAAAGGTCATCTAAAGGCACTTTGCATAACAAACAGTACCAATAAACATCCAACAATGGGAAATTCAGTTTTGTCCAAATTCAGTTCAATTACTCAATTAGTTTGTTCCAATACAATGCAGTCACATAATAGAACTGAAATGAATTACACAGTGTAATTGCAATCTGTATTTTGCATACTTGCTTTCCCTCTTGATTACATAAGATAAAGACTTATGTAAGTCTGGTCTGTAGACCAGACAGCAGAGTTAAGAGTTAGTGTTTTGGGCCACATGTCTAAGATAAGTCTGAAGTCTTTGCTTTTCTACTCAAGTCCGATTCTCAAACTCCATATTGCAGCATTTGGAGATTTTGTTTTGCGTTGAAATCCACTCTCATTTCATCTTAAGATTCCTATTGATAATATCCCAGTACATTTCTCAGTTTGTCCTTTCTTCAGTTATATGGAGTCTGCCATAGCCATCAACTTAAAATCAGCCCTGCAGTAAGGTGGACTTTTTAGTGTAAGATTTTGAGTGCATGGTCCTCCATTCAAGGCATTCAGAAAGTTCAGTTTTAGCTTCACCGGACCAGACTTTATTCTGCCCGTTCTTTACTGGCCTATTCAAGTTTTCTACAGGAAATTTTAAACAACCTCATGCATTAAGTGAAGTCTTATAAAGTCTTTGTGGATAGGGGACAGTGTGGTGGTTTCATAATGCTGAAACAAACTCCACTGGGTATTTCCAGGTCCTTTTGAAAGATTTTCTCGGATGGTCCTGAGTTCCTAGACTAAATGTCATTATTATTTTGACAACTCTGTCAGTGATG
>NW_006800363.1:311917-333488 GCF_000485575.1 Poecilia formosa
ACTGGTATAAAAGATCCACTTTATCAAAGGAGACACTATAATGTTACAGGATAAGTAGTTCAAACAGGTCACTGATGTGTAGAGGCTCACACAATGGAAGAGCAACTGTTTTTAACTGAGAGCAAAATGAATACAAAGTTAAACAAAACTTTGCTTTTCTCTTCAAAAGGCTACTATATGTTTCTAGTTATTAATCTATGCCACTTTTACTTTTTGTCACATTTTTGTCCAATGTATGAGTGGATTTTTGCTGAATATATTTGGTGCATTTTCTGCTACTGACCTAATTTATAACTCAATTCTGTTTAAATAGTAGCAATTAATAGCAAGTTATTTTCAACCAGATCAAATAAAAGCAAGAAGGACAGTAAATTATCAATGTAGTCCTGCACCTTTAAATACTCTACTTTTCTGGGCAATAAATCAGAAAAAAAAATATTGAAATGTTAAATGAACATATTTAACTACTTTTTAACCAAACAAAACCCTGGCCTTGTTTATAACCTCTTTAACTTAACCCTCTATCTGAGTTATGCATAGAATGATGGAAAAAAGAGAAAGATCCCATCAGATGGAAGTGATCTTTAGCTCTTGAAACTCAGTGGGGATACCCATAACCTGTCACCACAGGAGACAGGAGGGAAAAGAAAAGCACAAAAGTTAATGAGTTTAATGACATATTCACATATATGCATCTGGGACCAAGGTCTTTGAGGTGTGAAGAAGCAGGGAAGCAACATTCCCAGTCTTTCAGCTGAGCTTCTCTTTTTCAGACTTCTCCCTGAAGCACAATCTGAAAATACTTTTGACATCTCATAATTAAGCCAAGACATTATAAATCCACTGCATAGAATAGTTAGACGCTGCTATTCATTGACAAAACACAAAATCAGAGTGGAATAAATCAATCAATCAAGTTTAGTTGTAGAACACAATTAAGCAACGTGGGAGTTTAAAATGCTTTACATCATAAAGCACTATGTATGTTGTTTTTATTACTACATGTTCAACATATAGTTAACAGTTGCAAAACCAGCAACAAACATTATGTTTTGATGAGTGCCATCATCACACATAAAATATGTTGGTTAATGTTCCACTTATTATGGTTCTAAAGCAGCACTAACTAGGTGGGTGTTTAGTCTAGTTTTAAAGGCACTCAGTTTTTCAGCAGTTTTGCAGTTTTATAGAAGTTTGTTCCACATTTGTGGTGCATAGAGGCTGAATGCAGCTTCTCTATGTTTGGTTCTGGATGCAGAGTAAACCAGAACCAGAAGACCTGAGAGGTCCAGGAGGTTGATACAACAACAGTAGATCTTTTATTGTGGCGCTAACCAATTCAGTGATTTATAAGCTAACAGCATTTTAAAGTCTATTGTCTCAGTGGAAGGACTCTGGATCTGGGTGTTGTGGTCTATATTCCAGCAGCAGCGTTCTGCATCAGCTGCAGCTGGAGGATTGATGTTTTAGGCAGACCTGTGAAGACACTGTTGCAGTAATGAATGCAACTAAAGATAAATGCATGGATGAGTTTTTCAAGATCTTACTGGACATCAGAATTTTTATTTTGAGGACTTTATTTATTTTTTTCTAAGTGACAGAGTTGGAACTAATGTCTACAAAATCTTCTGAAAAAGCATATCTGACTGTCCTGGAGATCTTTGCACAGGTAGACAGGTAAAGTGCTATGTGCTCTTGCTATAATTTACATTATTTTGCACCACATGATCCAATATTATTATTATTTAAATATGGGCATCATTGTCCAAGGAATATGTGAGGCAACTTTAATGTAGAAGAAGGTTTGCACAGACTTATTGCTTGCCATATGTGTGAATGTAGCAGACAGCCTATGTACCACTTAAAGCCATTCGAATCATACGCTCCTCTTTGCATGCTGGGTGGAAACAGTTTTGTTTTTACACCTTTTTCTTGTCGTCATCAGACCATATCTTGTGATCCACCATGAGAATGCTTGAAATAAAATGTGAGCTCCCATGAAACTGAGATAAGAATGCTTTTCTCTTCCACATTTTTAAATAAAATGTGTTGATTGGTCACCTTCCAATCTTACTTCTGAATTCCCATCTTTCCTGTGATCTTGACACATGAAGAGCATGTTTAAATTCAGAGTTACGTGAAATTAGAAGCTAAGGTGTTTATTTTATCATAGTTGTTAAATTCACTAAATAGACCTACAGTTTCACGTGTACATCCACAGCATCTGCTAACTGGTTTTACCCATACACCTTGTTTCTATTTTTATCTCTTCTTATTACTGTTTACTTGTTGGAACACTTTCAGTTTCCAACGTGGATATATCTAAAGAGAATCCAGGTCTGGTTACCTGACATCCCAACCTGCATTTTTTTAATCATTCAGGTTATTTCTTGTGCTAAAATGAATACAAAGTTTTAAACATTTCTAGCATATGCAAGACCAAAATGATATATATTTGCTGAAAAATGTATTGTACATTATCCAGGTTTTTTATATTGTCAGCACTGGGAAGCAGTCCTGCTTTGTCTTGCAGTGTATGTTTGTGTGTGTGCGCGGACACACAAATGTGTGCATGTGTGTTTGTGTGTGCGGAGAGCTGTGTGGAGAATAGATGGGGAAGGCAGCAGAGAACAGAGGATGGAGTAGGAGGTTGGTAGAAGCTGCCTTGCATCCCTTCCTGCCTCTTCTGATCGCATCATCACACCATGCATTAGTCAAGCCTTG
The DNA here is from genome assembly GCF_000485575.1 of Poecilia formosa. NCBI lineage: Eukaryota > Metazoa > Chordata > Actinopteri > Cyprinodontiformes > Poeciliidae > Poecilia > Poecilia formosa. Next base: position 314,642 of record NW_006800363.1, read on the forward strand.
TGGCCCCACTGACGTCTGCAGAGAATATGTGAGCGGAGAGGGAATCCATCAAGAGTAATGGTATTGCTGTATGCCCCCAGGGCAGCCATCTTTAATCCTTACCCATCATGCCTCAGCCATAAACTATGCAATCACGGCCTGCTTGACGGCAACAGGCGGCTCCCGCTCAGCAGGCGTGTGGTCTTCATGCTCTATTTAAAACAAAAAGTCAGCTTTTTTCTTTAGATCTGTTCCCTTCAGACCTCTTCCTTTTTTTCTGTTTTTACCTTAATCAGAAGTGTCAGATCCCCAGTTTCTCCTCTATCCTGCCTTTCCTTCCCCTTGGCAGAGATTGGTACATATCGCTTGCCGTCTTTTCTCTCTTGCTCTTAGTATGTCTTCAACACTCTGCTTTCCTCAGAATCCTCACAGCCTTTTAACTTGTTGGGGTTTTGTGGGTAAAATCATGATAAACTAAAGCGCAGCAGGATACAGATGGTTCCTCAGAATACTGATAGCACTTTCCACATCCTGTGTATAAAGAGATGATACTGAGGTGTATTGTCTTTGGTCATTAAGTAAAATAATCTGAGAGAAAGCTAAAAAGCCTAATATTACTTTAGCTCCAATTCTTCCACCAACTGAAGGGAAGGAGCTTTATTCTGCCAAAATGTTCCATTTTAATATGACCCACTTTATGCTTTTCAGTAAAAATATACATATTTTATTGCTTTTTAATTGAAACAAACATTATTCTGCCTTGAAACCTGTGGTAGATTGGCTCTTCCATTTCTGATAATTCTGCTCTGTGGGATTGTCCTTAATATAACGGCTTCATTGAGTCACTGCTTTCCATTCCCACTTTTTTTTATTACACACTGAATAAGAAAAATGCATATATGCTCCTCCCCAGCCTTGCGCTGAGACAGCTGGAGGGTTCAACTGATGGATTTTGTCCATCTTGCTTTTACTAGTGAACTTGGAGTGTGACATGCAGACCTCCAACTTCTTTTTTTTCTAAAAGCTGTGTTTGCTGATGCGTTCACCTATCTGACCCAGTAAAAGCCTAGCAGCAGATTGCTGCCACACCTTTAACACATTAAAACTGAAGTCATGGCGTCGTGGTTTTTCAGACCTGGACAGTCGGGAAAGGATCAATATCATGTTTGTTTTCCAGATCAGGATCTGGACTGACTGCAAACTGCAGATAACAACTAAGCATCCAGGAGTCCAGAAACAGATGAGCTAATCATTTGAGGGCCACCTGATTAGCTTATCCTGGGCTAGCTCTGAAGATTTGCTGCGAAAGACTCAATAAAATAGGCTGCCAATAAATTTAGCTTCTCTGTTTTGATTGCTTTATTCAACAGACTTTTCTCCACATAGACATAAAAAAAGAACAGACATGATACACAATACCTTCAGTGATTATGTGTTTAGCTGTCTCTTTTTTCTATGTGAAGTTGTATGCACCTTTAGTGTTACCCTTCATTAGACATGGACTAGGTCTAGTTTATGCAAACCAGGGTATTTTGATGGCTACATGTTTTTCAAACAGCTCTAAACGTGTTTCTGTTTAACCCTTGTTGGTGATTTATACTCAGACATGGAGTAACCAGGCAGTGATTACATGGTGTTTTACTTTACATAAGCCCAGTCTCCATATGTGAGACTAAGATGTTAACATAGGCTGTATTTGTCATCAGTTCTGAGGTAGCCGTGATTAGTCACTAAAGTGAATCGTCATGTTTCACCTCATCCAGTAAAGAAACTGGACTTCCTGTGAAAATAAACATTTCTTGGCTCTTTCCACTGACAAATGTACAGCTTTCTATCATCCATTTAAATGTTTTATATTTTTAAATTCTAGTTTGAGCAGAACTATCTATTTAAAAATAAAAGGTAAAAAAAAATTGTTTTAATTTTGTCCTCACATGAAACTTGAACACATAATTAATTGTATTTTGGCTTTGTGCAAAATATTGATTTATCTCCTATAAATACCCCCTGAAGTGCCATAGTTAATGAATATATGAATGATTAAAAAGCAGCTCTCAGATGCACAGCTTATTCTGGTGCACTTTACTAACAGCCTATCTCCTCTATGTCTAATTCATTGGCCCCATTCTGTCATGTAGGCTCGCCTCTTTAAAGTGGACGTGTATTACATGCTGTTTTGTTTCCAGTTAGTGTTAATCACATTCAATTAAAGTCAGGTCCTCTTTCATCCTCAGCGGAGCAGCGCTCTCATCCGGGTGTTGTGACAGGATGTGAAAGTGAAGCAGGGCAGCGCTCTGAGGGTAGGCTAAGAGCAGCAGCATCACCACCAAATGACACAAGAACTTAATTACACTTCCCCCCAGGGACACAACAAACAGCGCATGCTAACATTTTATAACATCTTAAAAATCATTTTGGGTTTTTACTCTCCAAAATCTCTCTCACTTTTATTTACTCCAGCTTCATTTGCTCTTTGGTATGTACACATATTATACAAAAAGATGGGTAAAATTTTGCCTCTGTGCAATTTTTCCTTTGGTGTTAAAGGTTCCTGAGACTTAAATAATGTTCAGCTCTTATTATATTTATTTCCCTTTGCTACAACCTCCAGATTCATTTCATAACTTTGTGGTTTTGGTGAAATAACAGCCTGAAAGGTACTGTTGCTTCTTGCTTCAGCTCCTTTTCATTTAATCCTTTTCACCATTAGTCTACATCATTCTTATCATTGAAACACATTAATAGAAATTGTTAGGTTGGGTCTCTTTTCTTTTCTCCTGTTCTGTCCTGGATTTTCTGGGAAGCCATTTCCCTTCACAGCCACCAGATGTCACCACTGGGCGGAGCCCCTGGAGAAGTGTGGTGGCCAACCCGTAGACACACCTGTGTCTAATTTGCAAGAGCTGAGGAGGTGCTTCATAAGGACCGACTAGCTGACACTCCAGTGCCTGAGTGTTTGCCTCCACTGGTAAACGTTTCCTTGTGAAAGCCTTCTACGATTGAGCTTGTGTTTTGATCGCTCCTTGTGTTCTCCCCGTCAGGTGCCCTTGAAGTCATTCTGAGAGAGTCCTCGAGGTGGACAAACGTTCCTGTCTGGATTTCCCTTGTGTTTCCTCACGACGCCATTGGTATTACCAATCGGTTGCCTTCCCTCGTGCACTCACCTCCCTGGTCCCTCCCCGTGGATTCCCTGCGTCTCGCTACAAGCTGGGCTTGCCGGCGCTTCATGCCCCGGGAATTAACCATCGGAACCCAGCTCGGATGTCAGCTCGCTTCCCTCTCCAGCTACGAGGCTTACCTGCTCGCTCTCCAACGGTAACCGATCTCTCCAGCCGCCACCACCGACAAAACTTAATCCCGCCTTCAAGTAAGCACTCTCTGCAAGATTCTCAGAATCATTTCCTTGGATCTGTCCAGTTTTCTCACTCACTTTTCTCATCTACAGTCCGACGACCAGTTTACCTCCATTCCCAGGTTCCAGGACAGCTTCCCCTGAACCCCACCACCTTTTCCCTAATAAATATTATTGTTTTCATATTGCTTCTCTTAGTGTGTTCTTGCATGTGGGTAACCCGGCTAGAACCCGACATGACAGAACACTCAGGCCAACAGCCTACCCCAGCAGACGCAATAAGAAGGGCTTTATCGGAACAACATGCTCTCATACAGTCCCATGATTCAGCTTTAAGAGAGTTGGGAAATAGACAGGCCGAAACAAACCGTCGGCTAACTGAGTTGTCTAACTTTTTGCAAGGTTCAGTTCAACAGGCGCAGCCTCCAGCCCCAGCCTCACCTGCAGCCCCAGACCCGCCAGTCCGTCCCACGTTTTCAGAGATTCGACCGCCAGCCCCTGAGAAGTTCACAGGTGATGTGCACAAATGTGGGGGATTCATCTTACAGTGTTCCATCATTTTCAATTACTGCCCTCAGAGTTTCCCACACGACAATGCTAAAATAGCTTATGTGCTGTCCCTGCTGTCCGGTCGAGCTCTGGCTTGGGCCGAGGCTAGGTTTTCCTCCCCCACTGATTTTGGTTGTTCTTATGCAGATTTCATTAAAGAATTAAAACAGGTGTTTAGTCAAGAGACTGACCAGACTTCAGTTTCCCGAGAACTTTGGAACCTAAAACAGGGACAAAGAACTGTGTCCGATTTTGCCATTGACTTCAGGATAAAGGCAGCAGCCTCTAAATGGGATGCTGCTGCACTCAAGAGTGCTTACTTCCATGCATTGAGTGAACAGATTAAAGATGAGTTGGCTACTCTGGATGAACCTGAAACTTTAGAAGAATTTATAAGTTTGACCATAAAACTGGATAATAGAATTCGGTCTCGAGCCAAGGAGAGAAATCGCCGAGATCCTTCAGCCAGAGCCCCCCTGCAAGCCACCCGTTCTAGTCCCCAGGAAGTACCCAATCCCTCGGAGACCTCAGAACCTGAACCCATGCAGCTGGGTAACACTCGCCTGACGCCTGAAGAGAGGCAAAAGCGACTAGTCTCTCGGTTATGCTTGTATTGTGGGGGTCCCAACCATTTCATCGCTAACTGCCCCATACGTTTAAACCTGCAGGCCCGGCGGTAATGACGAGGAGACTGCCNGTTTCACCTCATCCAGTAAAGAAACTGGACTTCCTGTGAAAATAAACATTTCTTGGCTCTTTCCACTGACAAATGTACAGCTTTCTATCATCCATTTAAATATTTTATATTTTTAAATTCTAGTTTGAGCAGAACTATCTATTTAAAAATAAAAGGTAAAAAAAATGTTTTAATTTTGTCCTCACATGAAACTTGAACACATAATTAATTGTATTTTGGCTTTGTGCAAAATATTGATTTATCTCCTATAAATACCCCCTGAAGTGCCATAGTTAATGAAGATATGAATGATTAAAAAGCAGCTCTCAGATGCACAGCTTATTCTGGTGCACTTTACTAACAGCCTATCTCCTCTATGTCTAATTCATTGGCCCCATTCTGTCATGTAGGCTCGCCTCTTTAAAGTGGACGTGTATTACATGCTGTTTTGTTTCCAGTTAGTGTTAATCACATTCAATTAAAGTCAGGTCCTCTTTCATCCTCAGCGGAGCAGCGCTCTCATCCGGGTGTTGTGACAGGATGTGAAAGTGAAGCAGGGCAGCGCTCTGAGGGTAGGCTAAGAGCAGCAGCATCACCACCAAATGACACAAGAACTTAATTACACTTCCCCCCAGGGACACAACAAACAGCGCATGCTAACATTTTATAACATCTTAAAAACCATTTTGTGTTTTTACTCTCCAAAATCTCTCTCACTTTTATTTACTCCAGCTTCATTTGCTTTTTGGTATGTACACATATTATACAAAAAGATGGGTAAAATTTTGCCTCTGTGCAATTTTTCCTTTGGTGTTAAAGGTTCCTATGAGACTTAAATAACGTTCAGCTCTTATTATATTTATTTCCCTTTGCTACAACCTCCAGATTCATTTCATAACTTTGTGGTTTTGGTGAAATCACAGCCTGAAAGGCACTGCTGCTACTTGCTTCAGCTCCTTTTCATTTAATCCTTTTCACCATTAGTCTACATCATTCTTATCATTCAAACACATTAATAGAAATGACACAAACTTTATTTTTTATTCCATTTCAAATACATAAATTTTTTTTATTTCTGGATAAAAAATTCCTTTATTTATTTTGCCACAATGCTGTTGTGATCAGCACGCCTCTCATTCTTCAAGTGGGTTTAATATTTTTTTTGGTTTAAAATTTGAATTTATTTTTTGTTAAAGAGTTGCAGAGTTTATGCGGATTCAGTCTCACGTTCCCAATCAAAGTGAATGCTCTATCTGTGTGAGTAGTCGAATAGAAGATATGCAGAGGAATTTAACTTTCTGCTACAGATATTACTTCACAAACTGCTAACACAGACAGTTATGTAAATCCAAAGATCATCAGAAATGTAATATGTTTCAGAAATTCAATTTAAAAAATGAAGCTTGTTATATAAGTTCATACAAAGATTATTATACTGTATATCGCAGAGTTCTATTGATATTAATTATGATGATTGTAGCTTGCAGCTAATGAAAATCTTAAATTCACTTTCTCAGAAAGTTGAATAGAGGCTGATGACATTTTTCTAACACAAATGTTGTATTAACCCTTATGCGTGCGAGGACTGAGGCAAACCTAGAGGACTATGGCAAATGATAAAAGTTTTACGTGTGTGGGGGTCAGTTGGACCCCATTTCTACATACAAGGATTAAGGCCACATTACAGCCTTCACAGTCACAGAGGAGGCTGCCGTCTGGCAGTTTGCCAGCAGACAGTCATCAAAGCAAAAGGTCATTTGTAAGGAGCTGGTGTTAAGACTGCTGTACACAAGCTTATTATCAGAGAAGTGAGATGGTAGAAGGTGCTGCACACAGAGGGCTGTGATGGAAAGAGACCGGTGAAACCCACCGCACACAGACAGGACATGGGAAACGACGGCTGCCTTCCCTCTGGAACCAGAGGCAACATCAGAAGCCTCTTACCTGGAAAACAACTGGCTGGACTCCTGCTCCATGGAGACGCTGACTTCATTTTCCATCAGGACTTGATACCTGATACACTGCTATACAAGTACTTACAGAGTTATTAATACTCCTGGTAGATTGAGTTTTAAAACTGCTTTCATAGTTTCATACTCCTCATTGTCTTAGCCAGTGATAAGATAATTAACAAATATAAAGTTTGACAAATAGATTTGTTTTTCTTTACATATTATTTAAAAATGTCATATTGAAAGTTATCAATATCTGGTTTAAGAACTTAATAAAGACATCAAGCCCTTCTCATGGTTTATGATGGTGACCAGGCCTCTTTACAGTCACCTCAGTCTTTAGCTCCCTCCACAGATTCTCTATCAGATTCATTTAAGGACTCTTCCTGGAGCCTTCCATAATATTCCTGGTATCATTAATTTTAATACTACAGTCAGAAGAAACTTCTTGGTCAAATTTTTGGCTAACCCAAAACTGATAAGCAATTGAATACTTTTAACAACATTGTTGCTTTTATTATATTGTTTGTCATTTCCTATGGCAAACACAGCACTAGGGTAGATTCTTCAGGGTTTGTCATAAGACGTCATGAGATCAGTGCCCTTAAGCTTTTGTTAATTCATGCAGACTTGGGCTAAAACTCTGGTTGAAGAGTTTGAAATGTAAATGTTTCCCATAACACTGACTTCATCAGAAAAACAACAATTCCCTCTAATAACTGTAGGAAGGGAAGATTCAACCTAAACACTCATCTTTGGATGGTGGACATTTCAGATCTGAATGTGCTGTTGGAACAAAGCTGCAGTCTGAGCCTGACCTGCAGCATTAGCATACCGAGCATCCTAAATCCACTTACTTTTCACCATCAGGTCACTGCTACAATTAAATGGTGTTAAGTTGATGAACTGCTGTTCATTTCAATGAGGTCAAGATTATTTGTGGCTTGTTTCAATACAAATTGCAGAATACTGGAGTTTCTGAATCGTTTACCTAACAGTAAATTAGCTCCATGTCGGTTCAGCCGTCTTTCCTCTGATCAACTCGTTTACCTCTTCCTGGAGACTTTAAGCATGCCACGCTGCTTCATGTCACATTATTATGGCTTCTTTTTTATGGATCATACCAGTAGCAGAAGACCCGTTTCCTCAGATTTCACACTTGCTGGTAGTTTTGCAGCTTGACTGATCAAAGAGCTGTTATTCCTGAGAACAGGGAACCTGTTCTAACCATGCGCATTCCTGGAGAAAATAGATGAAGTCCCTGTGGCTTAGTGGATTGCAAGATTTATTTTATGCATGGCTTAATTCTTTAAAGATTTGACACAGTTGGAAAAGTTTAAGNAACTCTGCCTCAGCCATATTTTAGTTCTTGAGTTGTTCTACCACATCTTTTAGAGACACAAATTTGAAAAACAATTATCCAAATGTCCCAAATGAAATTAATGAGTATTGGATTTTTGAAACAATAAGCCTCTAATAAAAGCATTTTGACAAAGAAGCATCTTTACATTCTACAAATTGAATCCAGTTTATAGACACCACCAATTTCCAACATGTCATCTTAAGGCAATTTACAAAAATGTTGTCAGCCCAATTCCTCCACAAACATTTCCATTGTATGACTTTTTAAATTAATAGATTTTTTTATACTTGTCTGACTTATTGAATAACATTTGAAACAATCAAAATATGGCTATTGTACTAAAAATACATTTCAAAGCTCATGCTTACTAAATTTATTGTGCAGTTGCTTTTTGAACCTGCTTTTACAGATCAGTGGCAAAGTGGTTATATCCCTTAACTATTTTCACATGTAAGCACATAAAAACCACACATTCAGTTATGTTTTTGTTTTACTATGTCACAATCAACACAATAATAATAAAGTGAAAGTAAAATCATACATGTAAAATCTGAAATTTGGACATTTGTATCCAGCCCTCATAAGTCAGTACTTGATGGAAGCCTGCCCTGAAAGCACAGCTGTTTTGCACCAAAGTGAGATCCAGTTTCTCTTAGCAAAATTGTTCAAGCTCAATCAAACTGCATAAAGAGTGTGTGTGAACATCAGTTTTTTTGTTTTTTAAATTTCCCACTGAATGTAATTAGATTTAGATCTGAACTTTGATTTGACCCTGAAACAGACAAACTTGATTAGATCTGGCTGTATCTGGATCATCCTGCTGGAAGCTGGACCTCCATCATAAAAATCCCAGTAAATCAAGCTGAAAGTTGAATGATCAGGTAAGGTAGGACAAACCCTGGTGTTATACAATGTACTATGTGTCGGGTGTGAGAGCAGAGCTTCTAGGCTGTAACACCCTTTAGTACCTGCCTCACAGCATAAATGGCCGGAATCATGACAACATGAAGTGCAGGTTCAATCTAACACTTGCCTGCCAAACAGTATTAGCACCCTGAGTGAACATGCAGATAGAGAGACACATTAACATGGCTGCTAATCCTCAGACCTTGTTTTGGTGGATAACATGTTTGTGGCTTTTTCCTCTTTCTGGCACGATTTAGCAGCACAAGTCTTCCAAACACACACATCAAGCAGGCTTGTGAGTTCCTCTCTATTTATGTAGAGCTACATGTTCTTGAGCAGGCATTAGCAGATGGCCTGCAAAGACAGACAGACTGGGAGTATGCTTACTTAGAATGGGGGGAACAAAAGCACATATTCACACACAATGCACAGAAACACAAGGTGCAAACTCCCTTGAGTTCAAAATGCATAACCACCCACTCTCTAGAGGCTGCAGTTATATTTACCTCAGGCAGAGTCAAAGCCGAAGAGAAAACTAAGGCAAAGGCGAGGAGGAGCTGGACGAGAAGTTTGTGGCTGCTGAGAGTGAACAGCACAGCGGTGACAGAACCTCCCCAGTGGCCGGACCGGTGTGCTGGAAATGCATCACTGCCTTTCCCTATTACGTCCACAATGCTACAGGCAATTTTCTCTGCTCTGTCTGACTCAAAGATCCTCTCCTTTCTGTCATTCTGCTGCCACCCACTATGGACAGATTGCATTAGGATGGCCTTTCAGCCGCCATCTTGAGTGAGTCCATGACTTAAGTAACTTAAGTTTCATCAGGGGGCTGTGTTGGTCCAGAGCTCATTTTAAGGTGATTTTTAAGATTGTGTGCTGTTCACAACACAGCAGGGGCAAGAGATGGTGGAACATAGCTCCATAGGGCCAACTAAACCAACGTGGTCATAACGTCACCATCTCAGGTGTTAAGCACTTTTCCTTTGATGTTGTCTTATAATGTGTTGCAAAGCAAAGTAAAGGGAAAGAAAAGGTGGGTGAATCCATTTAAGATGGGTTCCATAGCTGTAAAGGAAAAGACAGGATAAGGAAACCTAAAGGACAAAGCATTTCCCTCTGAATTAACAAGCTTTTAGGTAAAACAGATGAGAGGATGTCTGTTATCTTACTCACTAATTAAAACAGAGAGGAAATTCTCATCGGGTTTATGGTTTATGTGTTGAATCCCAAATACACTGCAGAAAAACATACTTAGCTGTTCTTTGTCCTTTGATTTTTTTAAACAATGTGAGTAAATATAAACCAATTAATGTCCAATTTTCTTGAAAAATGTCCTTACTTAAAAAGACTATGTCCAAAAGTAAAAACAGTAAATAGACTGAACTCAAGTCTTCATTTTCATCTTCAATGTTCTTTTAGGGCTGACAAGTTGATCACATCCATACATCACTATGCAGATCTGTAGGCAGCTTGTGGACAGATGCTTTGCTCAAAAAGACATCGATATGGAACCACAGCCAACCCAACAGAACCCAACAGAACCTCATGATCCTTTTCAGATATTCCTGCAGATAGCAAGCAAGCCGAAAGAAGGAGGTACTGATAAATAAAGCTTATGTTCTTCATATATGTTCTGTTGTTATTACTTCATGGATTTCATTTTGATATAATCAGCACTGAAGTTACAAGGGTTTAAGTAAAAGAAAGCATTGATAAACACCAGATTAGATTTGTTGAGTCATGAAAACATTTTTGATCATGTGTTTTTGTTTTGAATAATATCAAAAATAAAATCTGTACTTTTATCATTTTATTGATGTTAATGAAGATCAACTATTCAAAAAATCTTATTTTTTGAATAGTTTTAATTTTTGTCAGAAAAATAATAGAACATTCTGTGATTGCAGCAGGCCTTTGCAGTGCTTTACACTTATAGTCATGCTTATAGGCCGGGATGTGCATGATCGTCACAGCATCGTCTTTCTCAAACAAATGTGGATTTTTTAAAAACAAAATTAAAAAGACAGAACAATCTTTTGACATTTAAATAAAAACTGATTTCTAAAAACTAACAATTCACAAATATTTCACATAAAATAAGTGATTGAAGAAAAAATTACCTCCTTTAAATGCCTGATCAATCAGCAGAGGTTCAGCCAATAGCTGCTGGGAGTCTGACAAACAGTGGAGTTTCCATGATCACTATAGTCCTGAGAATCCCCTTTTCAACGTGTTCAGTTAGCACTGGTTCTGTTGGACTTCAACGCAGGATTTGACACTGTCCACCATGACATGCTATTAAAGCACACAGGGATCCGGATGGCACTCTGTTCTTACCTAAAGAACAGAAACTTCTTTGTGTCAAAAGGTAACTGATGATCCACTCAGACTCCATGCAGACAAAGGTGCAGCTGCTCTATACTGACTCAAAGAGGGTGAACAATTTTCCAAATATTAAAGTGAATTTTGTAGAAATCTGTTTTTACTTTGACATTAAATGGTTTTATTGTATTTTTATTTTGTCAAAGATGCTAAATTTTGTTGACTATGAGTGAACTGTACAAGGAATAAGAGGATAAAACACTGAATACTTTATGGAATGTATTTTAGCTGTGGATAAAGGAAAAAAGAGATTTGACAGAAACACAGGAAAGGTAAAAATGTAAAGGAGATATTTGTGGTATATGGAGTCCATGGTGGGTCGGGGTAAATAGGGCTTTGACCCTCAAACTTGAATCATGGTTTCAACAAATTCCAGGAACTACAACATACTAAACTATGTGGTTCAAAATTTAAACATAACTAATTTTACTCTCATGTTTCTTCCTGACTGGAAAACATGATTTTCTTTACAGTGACCTTGCAGAAGTTTGTTGCAAAAGATGAATGGTAAATAAATAAATAAATAAATAATAAGAAGAATGTTTGATTACTATAATGCTAAAAAGGACTTTTCTAGTGGCTATTTAGATAAATATAAGAACATTTGAATGTGTCAGTTTTGTGAAAATGTAAATACAAACAGAGAAATGTTTGTAGGAAACGAGGCCTGCCTCATTCAAAAAATAAATTGTTGGTTGAACAAACATCATCTGCCAGGAATGTTCATGTGTATTGTCTGCCACCATTCATGCTGGAACTGACATTTCTATGTTATACTGTTGGATATATTTAAGATATTATATTAAATACAAAACATAATAATTCTGAAACTGATCATTTGTTCCATGTAAAAAAAATATGACCTTTCAGTATTTGCTTCTCCGAACCAGCTGTGTGTGAATCAGCCAGCAACATTCTTTTTCCTAACACCCTGCACACACCTCCATGTCTCAGAGAGACGCTGCATTCATGACACCTTAGCAGTGGCTCTGGCCTCTTCACACCTGGGCTTTGAAATGAGCTGAGCTGACATGTGACAGCTGGTGCTGCAGAACACACACATCCACACACACTCACTTGATCACACTTTGTCATTTTTGCTGATATTATCCTTACTATTTGTTTTAATTTATATTTACACTTAAGAAAAGGAGGCGTGCAACAAATATCTGAGCAGACAATGTTGTTCCTTATTGAGCAGGGAGGCAGAAGCATTCAAGACCAGGCCTTATTACACAGCACATCAGCAGAATGTCTCTCATGGGTCCTTTAAGTGTCTTTAACTTAATTCCAAAATAGCTAGGTCCACTTGGCAGTGATTAGACTCTAATTGTTGTAGTCTGTATATATAGCAGCACAATCGGTCCTACACAGCAGGGTGGAGTAAGGCCTCTGGCAAATATGGGACGACTCCTCCTGCAGGATGTTTTTATTAACATATCCACACACACACACACATGCACACACACACACAAAAACGCACACACATGCAAATGGTGGCAAGCTACTGGAGAGTAGCTACAGCTTTAATTGGTCAGTCTGACAGATGTGAGGGTGTCATGCTCTGGTACCACCGGGCCTCTGACCCCCATCAGCAGGGAAGGCGGGGGAAGTGTCTTGCCCAAGGACACAAAGACTGAGATGGGCAGAGTGGGAATCAAACTGGCAACCTGCTGATTGCAGGTTAAACTCTTAACACCAACCCATCAACCCACCCACTGTGAAAAAAAGAAAAGAAAAAAAAATCCAGGAGAGCACAGCAACACAGTGGTGTCTAGACTGAGTTTAAGAGCTGTAGCAACTTTTTAACATGAATATGTAGAAACTAATGGAGACACTGGCATGATGTCCACATAGGTCAGATAAGGCTGACAGATCGTAGCAAAAGTTTTATCATTGTTTCTAAGAGAGTAGGTGATCTTTTCAAATGGAGAACAGCTTTTCATCTCTGAGAACCATCTGGAAACAGGGAGCTGGGAGTCAGGCTTCCATGCAATGACTTCTGGCATCACATGGAGCCAATTCCAGCAATTTCTGTTGACTTGTTCTTAATAGTGTACCCATATTTGTAAAGCCTCCTAATAATCATTTATTGGAATCAAATGGAAATGAAAATCTGAGAAGTGTTGATGTAACATCAGAGAAGTCGTGCCAGAATATGTTCACCTTTATGCAATAAAGGTGAACATATTCACCTTTGCAGAAATGAACCCTCTTCAGTTCCACATTTAAAACATTATTCAGATAACTGTGGAGTATTTATGTAGTTTTTGTGGCAAAATGTAGGTTTGATTAAGGAAATTGTGTTGAGTGAACCTGTGCCTACTATTGTTGCATTTATGTGTTTTTTGTGGCTCTAGTGGCCTTTATTTGAAAGTAGTTTGACAGGAAACAAGGTAATCAGAGAGGGGAAGACATGCAGCAAATGTCGCCAGGCCAGGAATCAAACCTGCGACCACTGGCACAAGGACTAAGGCCTCAATATGTGGGTTGTGCTTTGCCCCTGCGCCACCACAGCACCTGCATTTATGCACTTTTGACATAATTCAGATCATCAATTGTTACATATAAGCTGGTCTCCCATCTCTCCCTTGAGCTGTGTGACCCTTACAGCAGAACTCATTAAGGCAGAGTCCACCTTTGAAATAAATGAGGTGAGTTCCCTTCATGAAGCAGATTCTCCAGGTGGGACCATATTTGAAACCAAATAAGTCATAAACAACATATGGGACTATGTCTCTCAGCTGGCCTGGGAACGCCTTGGGGTTCCCCCAGAGGAGCTGGAAGAGGCTGGAGAGGGAAGTCTGGGCCTCCCTTCTGAAGCTGCTGCCCCCGTGATCCCGGATGATGGATGGATGGATGGATGGATGGATGGATGGATGGATGGATGGATAACAAGATGAACTCCAGCCTGGCCCATCTGAACAGAAGGAGGAGTTGTGAACAATGACATCGATTTTCTGCTCTGTTTCAGAATTGTACGCTGCTGTGGTTGTAGTTTGGCATTAGCAGCAGAGGAAGTCAAGCTATTCAGTCCTTGTCGGCCACGCAGATCATAAACATAAGAGAGGAAGAAGGAAAGATGTTTCAGATTAATCAGCAGCTCTTATGGGATTTATTTGTTTTGTAATATCTGGAATAGAAATTAAACCTGGATTTGTGCAATTTTTTTTACAGGAGAATCAGTATGTTCGTAAAAATGCACAAAAAGTGCAGCAGCGATGAAAACAACGTGTTGCGTTTTTCATCCAGTTTGTGCCACTTATTGCAGCCTGGCATTACACTCGCCCATAAACAAAGGCTCCACAGGCAAACTGCTACAATTTTTCCTCCAAGCACTTAAAATAAAGTGTAAAATTTATCAGAAAAACAAGACAATTATTGTAATTTTGCTAAGCAAAGAAAAAAAAAGTGGTCAATTATTTTGGGTGTACTACACAATCATACAAATTTGTGATAAGTGTTGTTTTCCAAATGACACCAAGCTTTTCTATATAGTACTCTTTCTTGTTTTCACTCCATCCTGTAAAACTTTATTAGAACTTATCAAATAATTTATTCGGCCTTTAAACAATATTAAACACAATGTGAAAAACAGCTCAGACATGGGAAAGAAAAAAATACAAACTGATCTTTTTCTTCCATTTTCTCAATGTGAAAATAAACCTCAAACTTAAAATAAAATCCATTACATCTGATTGTACTTGGATCTATGAGATGAACTGTGAATGAAACATTTTGATGTGCTTGCCTCATCATGAGTTGACAAAAACACTGCTGTGACCATAAATTAGTGTCTCAGACGTCACTTGGAAGCGATGCAGGCAGCGACGCAGCTCTCTCTGTGTGATGTATGTGTAAGGACAGCTGAAGCTCCGAATGTTAAGCACTCTGATGCCGATGGTAAGGTGAATCAGTCCAATCTGCTTGAACATGGGGAAATGCTACAGCCAACACTGCAGCGTTCTCAGTGTGAATGCGAGACAAAGCCAGCTTCCTACTGACACAGCTGGCTGTGAATGTCACTGCGACACCCACAGACTCCATTTGTGATCAGAGTGTGAGCTTCAGTGTTGGTCGTCTCTGTGCCAGGGAAGCAACAGTGTGGATTTCAAGCCGAGAATTGCTAAGATGCTCGTGGGAACGCCTTTGTTGCATGTGATTGCCCCAAAATAAAACATTTGGTGAATACAAAGTGACAAAACGTCTGATTGTCGTTGCTTAAGCTGCCTTGCTTCCAACAACCGGCTCATCTATAGCTCCAGAATGCATCAATCCCCCCGGCTTCCAAATGTTTTAGATAAGAATGACACTATTCTGCTATTATACAAGCCAGCCAATCCTGTCTGTCACTCTGGCAGCAGCAATTATTTCACTCCTACTGGCAGCTGTCAGCTTTCACAGTTGTAAAGATAATGTTTAGTGGCACTTTGGAGGAGAAAAAAGGGAAAGAAATGGCGGGGGGAAAAATGAATGGCAGTGTTGTTAAATCAACAGTGGGGTCTGCGAGCTTGACTCACATCTGAGCACTGACTTTCAAAAAGGACAGCAGGTCTGCTGTGGGCAACATGACATGTTGTAGTGAGAGACAGGCTGATGTGTGATGAAGAACATGAGGGCAGATGATAGAGTTTTGGTAAAGGTTTGCCTCAAGTCAGAGGGATCGTCACCCTGAAGAGGCCTTAGCTGCACAAGCAGATGAGATGAAGGGCCTCCAACAGAGCAGGGTGAAAGGTCAACTCCATGGCAGAATTTACATCACCAAAGTTCAGTCTGCAGACACCGGTCAGATCATCCGTCCACTCTTTTCCCCTGCTGGCCTGACACTCTTCATCTGCCATGACTGACTTCCCACGCTCCCGAACATGATTCATTTCCAAGTCTGAAGAGAAGGAAGGCAGAGAAGAAAAAGGAAAAAATGAGGTGATGCTGTAGCTGAGAAAGGAGCGCTGTCTGATCATGAGTGCTGCTTTTCCACAGGTCAGTCTGTCAATTAGTCTGGTTCTAGCTGTCAGTGAGGAAAGGTGCTTAAGGTGGAGAGAGAAGACAGAGAGGGGAGGAGAGCAGGCAAGATAAGAGACAGATGGAAGAGAAACTGAGGACGGATTGCAGGAGCTGACATGGCTCTGAAGACAAGCAGATAGAGGAGAGATGGAGGAGATACAGGGCGCCCTGCAGCCCTTTTGCTTCCCCCACAATCTGAACTTTCGTCTTGTTCACAGCTCTACGCCCTGTGATCTCTCTCACAGCAATCGTGTAAAGACAGCAACAGGAGAGGCGCGCTGCCAGCTACCTGCAGACCCCCGCAGGGAAACACACCAGAGACAGATCAGGCAGGGACAGGAAACCAGGGGGCCGGGAAGCAAATTGAGGTCAACTCTCGCTTCTCATTGTCTCATTGGGATGCAGGCAAATCCATTATCAGTAGCATCCTTACAGAATGGGGATTTACATAATGTGACAGCACATCAAGAAACATCCAGGACATAGATCTTTCTCCTAATCCTAGACACAAAACCAACGTGCCAAGTCTAGTCTGGCTGAACCTGTTGCAGTGACTGTCCCTGACTGAGTCTACAGAGAACAGCCCTTCAACTAAGACTTAACTGGGATTTACATATCGCATCATCTCCATGGGTTTGGTTGTGCTTCTTGTCCCTGATGTTATTGTAACTCAGGGCTTCCTGGTTGACAGATCATAGGGAGGATTTCCTACAGACGTACAGCAATCTGCGCTGCCACACAGAAAAGGCCAGTGGCTCAGCTATTAGATTAAGAAATCCAATTTTGACATAAAGACAAAGCCGTCAGAAACAGATGGAGAGCCAGCGAAATCCCTTCCTATCACTCAAGTCAAAAACAAGATTATCTCCAGCCGAGGGAGGAGAGAAAATGTCCTCTTGTTTTCCGATTTTTCAAGCCTGTTCCCATATTTCTGCAAAGATGAACTTTTTTAGACTCAAACAGCAGCCAAAAAAATTATGTTGGGTAAAAGCAATCATTCTCTGTCTCAGACAGACGTGTGCAAATGACTGATGATCCTATCATGCAGATGCTATAAAAGAAATGAAGAGGATATTGGAATAACAAAGTGAAGATAGACCAACTCTTTTGAGGAGCATATGTTTTATCTCCCCTCCATACATCAAGCAAATGTTGTGAGACGCTCTTCGTGCTTTGGCAAACGGTGCTGGGAGGGGCTGCCATCTGAGATGTAAACATCACAATTAAGTGTTTTTTTTTTTTTCTTTCACAGCCTGTGTGTCAAGCATGAAGACAAATGGTAGAAAATGGGGAACAGCATTTCCCACAGAAATAATTCTGATATAACTGACCTTCAATAAATCCAACAAAGTGAATCAAACTTAAAACAAAATACAGTTTGAACCAATGACAAATTTTCCCCTGATAGATTTTGAATATTCATATCAGTAACCATTGCAAAGAGTTGGTCTAAATGCTGACAATGAAGAACAGATAATCTCATCATTTCTGGTGCTGCAAACTAAGCAAACTCTCTTAAGATTAATTCTTTTCTCAGTTATATTTAATATATTTTCCTGTCTGTTTCATTGTGTTACATTGTCTTTTTATTAGCTCCCATCTAAATTAGTAAGGCTCAAAGAATCAGCCAACAGTATAATAATTATTATTATCCATCCATTGTGTTAGCTGGCTGCTCTGTCTGGGCTCAGGACAGGAGATGCCCAGAGGATATGTAGCTATTAAAATGGTTTGTACTTGTATATCCCTTTATCAAGTGCATAGGACGCCAAACTGCTTCACACTACATCCAGTCATTCACACACAGAAGTTGGTAAGCTACTGGAAAGCTGGAAACAGGCTCTTGGGCCACCTGTTGTGCCCTCTGACCTCCAGCAAATGGAAGGCGGGGAAAGTGTCTTGTCCAAGGACACAACTACAGAGGTGGACAGGGCAGGATTTGAACCAGCAACCCACTGATTGCAGGAGGAATTACTACCACCATCTCTACCTTCAACTGTGAAGAAAAATTCATGTTGCTGGTAAACGTACTGGAGCTTCATATCGTCTTCTTTCCATCTGCAGCATTTTAATAGAGCTGCTTAATGAACTCAGAAGATGTGTCAGCAGCTAAACAATTTAGGATGGAGTGTTATGTTATTCCCCACTACTAAAAGGACAATTTGAACTGAAAATATTAGAAAAGGTTTTAACCCATTTAATCTCTAATTTTTCCAAGACATGAAAATATTAAAATCAGATGTCATTTATAGCCCTTTGAACTAATCAAGGGGAAATAATAAAAAAAATTGTGGAAAAACATATGAAAAAGTGTGTTTTATGATCAGTCACAATTGTGACAGGTGAGATAATAAGGTGTTCTTACTAAGATGAGCTAAAAGTGCTTTTTCCAAATAGAAAAGATCATAAAAGGTGAACATTGTTTCTTGATTTGAATATATCTTGCCACTACATTATTTTAGTGCAACATTTGCTCTGTAAAGTACAAATTTGATTATCTGTATATTTTAAACCAAGGTAAATTTGACTACTTGAGTGTTTATGCATAATTATATTGAACTTCAGTCAGTTGTAGTGTCATGTATTCACATTAACATAGATCAGTGGCTTCCAAACATTTTCTGGGCCCCCCCTATGGATTACAAACAGCTGTCTGGTTGAACGATGTTTGTGAGGGGGGAGAG
>NW_006800363.1:333667-341182 GCF_000485575.1 Poecilia formosa
GTCACGTCTTTGAGCCCTCTGCTTCAATACACCTGAAACAGGTGATTAGCAGGACTCTGGAGAACTGAACTGCATACTAAGGAGGTGATCCATTTAATTCAGGTGTGTTGGACCGGGGACACACCTGAAAGTTACAGGATACCGGACCCCCAGGCCTGGAATGAAAAAAGGCCAGAGGTTTGGCTCCTTCTCACCATTTGGTGACTTTGATATTCTTCAATTTTGGGTTATTTCACATTTAGTCATTCACCCATTCACACACACATTCACATACTGATAGCAGTAAGCTACTATATTGTAGCTACAGCTTCCCTGGCACAGTTTGACAGAAGTAAGGCAGTCATTCACCTGCACCACCGGCTCCTCTGACTACCACTGACTGGTATGATGGGTGAATTGTCCTCTTGATCACAATGACTGACAGACAAAGTGGGGGTTCCACCAGGCAACTCACCAGGTACAATATAAACTCCAACCTCCCAGGCTACCATCACCCTATTTATAAGTGAGCTTTTGGGATGGACCACCATCACTTCTTGGACCTGATCATGACACTGAGCCGTGAGGGGTTTAGGTCATGAAGGTCTACACCTCTCATGTGCTCATTGATCTAGTTGACATCAGTCTCTGTATAGTTCTTTCTCATGTGTGAAATTATTTCTACTGTGAAATTATTGTTGTTTTTCTAGTGGATCAGCAGTTTCTCATCTTGTGTTGGAACCTCATTTGGATCCTCTTTAGTTTTAAAGGGTACGTCAAAGAGACAGTTGTTCCTTCATCATAAACTTTTGCAGGTGGTAGCAGAGTGCTACATGCCTTGTGAAGGGGGAGATCATCCTCTTTTCCCATGAACTGATCATATGCATTCAAAATCGGGCATGGAAAATGGCCTATTCTCCTTTTATAGTCCATGTCTAAGCCACCACTACCAAAATCCATCCTTCTCATAACTACATTGTTGTATACTTTGTCTGGCCATCACTAAGTCTAACAGATCAAGAACCACACTAAAAATTAGTCTTAAAAAGGAAGAAGTTTGAAATTGGAAGAATAGGTTATGTATTTAAATAAGCACACCTTATTTAAATACATAGATCAAACGTATTGTCCCACCGGTCACTATTGTGACCGTCAACATGTTTACACATCCTGCTCACACACCTAACAAATTTTTATAAATGCAAAGGTGAATATCATAACTAGACACTTTAAAGATGATGTGCACCAAAAATCTTTGTTATATGTTTACATACATTGCCAGCTTCTTCTTTGGGAGGTTTGTGACAGTCTTCTTCTCGCCAAGGTGCAACCGAGATTTAATCAGCTCTAGTCATGTGATAATTTAGTCTAAACATGTGATACTGCATAAGTATTATCCAAACACTCTAAACTTTCAATATTTGCTGAACATTAACTGAAAATTTAATCAGGAAGCTTTTTGGAGTCCTTGAAAGTGAAATAAATTTCTTGGTCACTATTGTGACCGGTGTGGTGAAATATAACATAAATATTAGGCTTAAATTATTTTCACCAACAGGCCCATTTAGAAAACAATATTCTTGACCATAATTTGATAGTGAAGGTCCAGTTCTGGGCCTGGGACAACACACCATATTGTTCTCAGTATCAACTACGATGGACATTAAAAGACCTTATTTATCTTGTTCAGAGAAAATATTGCCCACTCTGAAATAATTAAAAATAATTTAGATTGTTTTGTAGATCAATACTCAAGTTCCTTTTTTCAGAGTTTCTAATGTGCATGTAGTTACTGTACATTCCCTCAAGTCACAGAAAAATCAACTTTGCAACAACAGAAAATGTCAGTTTTGTTTACTTTTTTGTTGCTGTTGTAACAATGAAATAATTCTTACATTTTCAGAAAGTCTGTTTATTTTGCTTAATTCAATTGTAATGATTGATTAGAACCATCAAATTTTCAGCATCCCTCTTAAAACCGCCAGTGGGAGTCATTTTGACTCATAATGACAAACATTTCAGTTTTTGTTAAAAACTGTTTTGGGTTGTTGTTTTAAAACTCTCACGAACTGTAAGTAGAATAATTATTGACCAACAAAATACTGTAAAAAAGAAATAAGTCTAGGAAATGTCACAATTAAATAGCTACTTTCACCTGGTTTAGATTGCTGAAAATACTAAAACGTAACCAGCAACAAAACAAGATAATTGTCCTTGGTGAGAAAGAATGTTTCTTTCTACTTTAAGTAATTAGAACATTTAGACTACATAGAGATGTTCGTCACATTATAATTGATTGAGCCAAAAATGAAAAAAAATTGCACCGTGTAAAAATTAACTTGAATAGTTGTGACTTAACTACTTTTAAGGCTGCCATATTTTCCTTATTTTTACTGTCCAGAACAACACTTCACTACATCGTTCAGTAGCATGCTTCCTCCATCCAGCATGGAGTTGGATGAGTGAAGTGCATACAGATCAGCTGTGTGCTACATCTTGTGTTTTCTATTACATTAGCCATGTTGCTCTATAATTTTTATTCTTTTTTTTTTTTGCTTATGATATTTTCAAATTATTTGTGTTGGGCTGAGGATGTACTCAGTAATTTAGTTCAGAAATTAAATTATGTTGGGTCATGACGCTGCTGTGGAGAATCCAATGTCTAAAACTGGACACAGCAAACTGGTTACAGCTATTCTTCAATATACAGTATTCTTATTTTTCAGTTTTTCTAAGTTGTATTTTTTTTTTTATTACATGGACCACTGACCTTATTCATAATAGATTCCCAATGCAAGACACCCTAATTCTTTCCATTCAAACCCTGCACTCTGATATTCTAGAGTTGAGCTAAAAACATTTTTTTTTTAAATTTTGCTCATCTTTCCAATATTTTAAGTGTTGCTTACAGCTGTCTGCAAGCAATCACTTGCCATACCTGAAATACAGCTCTCGTTATTTCTCTGCCAGATCAGCTTGAAAAATAATGTCAAAATGGTAAAAGATATTATTATTATTATTATTATTATTATTATTATTATTGTTGTTGTTGTTGTTGTGGTTGTTGACAAAGATCCCTGTCATTTGTTCACTCTACAAACTGGTTGCCATAAAAAAAATCTGATCAGCAAAAGGCAAGCAACATTTTCCAGGTTTTGTCTGGACGCATCACCAAACCCACCATGACGTGACCAAAGGGCTGTTTCACAATAGTCTGATTCAAAAATCCAGGATTAGCTGTATATATAATTGTACATATGTTGATGTGTGTGTGTGTGTGTGTGTGTGTGTGTGTGTGTGCGTGTGTGTGTGTGTGTGTTTATGTGTGCACCTCTACAAAGTGAGATGAAACATTGTGTTCCAGAAGGAATTGATGTGGTTAAAAAATATGAATTGAGATTGTAATACTTAGAGAGAAGAAGGGAAAAAACACTGTGCAAAAAAACTGCCATTTGGAAAAAAGTGCATAGTTTACAGTGCTGTTCACAGCCTGCTATTACCTTTTATTTCTGAGTTTTGTTAGCAAACTCAAAGTGTCAGACAAAAATGTATCATATTAATCCTACCATCTCCTCCCTATCCAACAGGGATGGGCTTTTCCAGAAAGAGCTTCAAATATTGCAGAATACTCCCACCACCACTCCCACCCTACCTTTACATGAAAATATACATTAACAGGTATCCCTAACACTGTTTCTGTGATGCTTCCACTGACAGTATTGTTTCTGTTTGTAGTTGCTGTATAAATGTTTGTTCATTATCAATATTTTACATTATCTACTAAAAATCATTTAGCATTTATTGATTACATTGATTTCACTTATCACTTGGTCCTTTGTTGCTTCTGACTTTATATTTTTAGACTTTTTGTGGTTTTAGAACATATGTGGCATATTGATGGTTCAAGTGGAACTTACACATGACAGTATTATGCTATGTGGGGAAGCTAAGTTCATGGATTCATTGCCTGTTATGACATGAAGGTAAGGAGGCATTGTTTGGAGGTTTTGCAGAACCCACCATTTATTTACATGCATGTAAGCAGAGATCAGTTCTTTCAGAGATTTGATGCAAGTCCTGACTCAGATAGTTTTTGCTGGTTGCCATCATTTACTGTATGTTCTCCAGTTGCTATTCCAACAATAATTTTGTTACACAGTGAAGAGTGTGCCAATACAAATCACAGAAAAAAAGAAAACATAGTGATTTAAACAGACAAAATAAATCATTCAAATGAATAACTTCTAGAAATCTCTACACATATTTTAATGTGGTCATTGTTCTGTAAAGTGGTAAAACCAGGACAGCTGATGACTGAGTGGAGGTTCTGTTCAGAAGACTGTTTTGTTCTTCTAACCACTGCAAGAAAGTCTTTATGCTGTTCAATAACTGAATATTCTAACGATAAAAACAAAACAGGTAATTATAACTCTTTGAGAGTGCATGTTTCTCTAAATGATGTCTTTTTGTTTCGCTCTCATTCTGGTTAATTAGTACAACGCCTCTTTATTCCTGCTATTTCTTTTTCATCTCAGAGCGTGTTACTGAACCCTTTCCATTTATTTCATGCATCTGCATTCCAAACACACTGCTCATTAGTGTGTGTGGATCACTTCACAGCCCAATATTCTTTCCTTTCTGCTTTCAGCAACATTGTGTGTAGACTTTCACATCCAGAGCTGGCTGAGTGACAATCAATATGCTCAATTAAAATGATTTAACAACTTGAACATTGGCACTCTAAGTTGCAATTACAAGTCAACCTAAGCAGGTAATTAAAATTATGAGAAGCTATATTTCCTGTGAAAATATGGCAAAATCTTTTCAACAGGCAGCGTGTCCGATGTGGTTTGTGGAGTGTTCAGTACTGAATATTCCAATGATCGCTGTAAATAGACGACTAAATTAGAAATCAGACCTGAAGAAACAATTTGTTGTAATGACAAGCTCCTTCAAAAGACCACATCTTGCCTTCCTCCCTCTGCATCCTGACAGCCTTTCTTCACATCGCAGGCTCCTGACAGGGCTTTGTACGCGCCTTGTCACCTCAAATCTGTCTGCCACTGCTATTTTCTACGCCTCCTCCCACCCCTTTCTGGTGCACAGGCTTTGTCTTAGAAAGACACCCTTAATGTTAGATTTCATCAGGCAGTCGCTTCCCGGTTGATCAGGTGGGACCTGAAGTGAGGATTCAGAGCCACGTGTGAGTCTTTATTCCCTCCTCTGTATTTGACATGGAGCCTGTTGACATAACTGATCGTTGATGCTAATTCCTACTGATGGCCTTTTCCTTTCAGCTCCGTTGTAACCTGATTATGCCAATCAGAGTGTCTAACGAGTGGAGAACGTGAACTGTAGGCAGCTTGTAAGCCCAGTTCCCAAAGCAAACTTTTTCCTCTCCAACAAAAATGAAGATGTTGTAACTCTTCCAAACTGATGAGAGGTTCAGTTTAGTACTCTGCTAACCTTGTGGTGCTCCGTTTGACGGTACAATATTAACATAACTCAATGACATAAAGACTAAAATAACTTGGAGTTTTGTCTATCAAAATCAGTCTGTCTGAAGGCTGGACTGTGTTCCAGGGAGCCTAAACTTCATGTGTCAAAAATAAAGCATTTGAAAAATATTTATTCTCAGAATAAATTTCAACTCTACAGTTGGGTATAAAAGTACAAAAAAAAAGGGATTTGTTTTAGTAAAATAATAAATTAAGCTATTGGCAATCACACTAATTCTTTCTAATAATTAATTAATTATGTCAATCTGTTATTTAGACTCTTCTTTGATCATGTCACGCTCTGCTTAGGTTTCCTGTGAATTCACTCTGTATTGATCCTGACCATTTTGACACAGTGACTTCTGCATGTCACTCCGGCCTCCATTCTGATAATCAGACCATCTGAGTTAACTCTATCAACCAACCTGCACTATGACAGTCTGATGGTTTTCACTGTGTACCAAAGTTAGTTTTCTTGTTCTATTGTTCCTGATTACCCTTGTGTCACTATAAGTTCCTAGTTTCTTATCTTCACTCAATATCTTGATGAATTGATTGAATGTTTGGATCTCAGGTCTTTCTCAGGTAATAAATATTAAAAGCTATCAGCAAGTTGCTACATATGTATGAGCTGGATGAAAAGAAAAAAAAAACACTGGAGAGGAGAGTAGACAAGAGGAGTACTGCTGTGGTCACACAGAGCCAAGTCAGGATTGAAAATATATCTACACAGGTTCATACAGTGAGCGCATGTCTCTTTTTAACCAATCAGAAGTAACCACAACCATGACATCATCACCTGGGGTTCCACAAGTTTAGAGGGTTAGTGGTAATATTAGTGTATGCAAACTTCTGACTCTCTCTCTCTCTTTCTCTTTCTCTCTATTAAGCAAATAAAAATGTAACATAAAAATGTTAGTCACTACACTGTAAAAAAACCCTCTAATTTATGGTAAGATGGTTATGGTACTTAGACTTGGAGGGAAATTTAATGTTTTTGATTGTTTATTCAATGTTGCATGATCTGTGTTTTTGTGTTTAATGATGTAAAGCACTTTGAAATGCCTTGCTGCTGAAATATACTATGCAAATAAAATTTGATTGACTGATTGATGATACAATTTTGAGAACCACAGCTCTTGTTTTTTTTACTGTAAATTAGAGATTTTTTTATTTTATTTTTTACAGTGTAGCAACCTGAAACATATCTATTTGATGTTCCTTTTTCTTCTTTTCTTTTTTTTTTTTTACCAAAAAGTTTTTAACATTACAATTGGGTGTAATTTTCTTTAAAAAGATCCAGCAATATATGAAAGAATAACATGTAATTAAATCTGACATTCTTTTTCAGAAACAGTGTGGAGGTGGATGGGTGGGTGGCTCTGAGAAATAGGAATAGTTCTCACCGACCCCATCACATGGGCATGTGTAGCTTTGCAGGCTTAGTAAACACCACTGACATTCTGTTTCAAAGAAACCAATCTGCTTTTAGTCTTTATTTCAAGAGTTTCCATTGCTGCATAGATTAATCCTGTAATATTTTCAAATTCTGTCTTGTCTTACTTGTCATTTCTCTCATTTATTGTTCAGGTTCTTAAAGGAAATGAATTGGTCAGGTATGAGACTAACAAAGATTAACAAAGTTAACAAAGACTCTTTATGATGGTAATCACATTAAAAAGTTCAATCTAAAATTATTCAACAATTCCATTAACTCCATGCCTGAACGGCCGCTGTCCTGCAACTTTTAGACGTGTCTCTACTCCAACACACCTGAATCAAATAAAGAGGTCATTGGCAGGACTCTGGAGAATGTGACGGTGTCAGACAGCCATACGCTGTCAGGACCATAGACATAATATAAGAGTAGACCCCGCATTGGCCGCTCCAGAACAGGAAATACGGCGGCCATCTTGGAGCGGGATACCCTCCTACTTTGCTCAATCAAAACAGCAGAAGATGCCTCAGCACTGAGGGATATTGTTGTTCTGGTCGATGGATTATTGATGCGAGGGCTCCACAGACAACATTTCACAAG
>NW_006800363.1:341275-345264 GCF_000485575.1 Poecilia formosa
TATGTGTTATAACATTCACCGGCAAAGTTTAAACAAGTGGAAGAGACTATTATTGATATTGTTTATGTCTTTCAAAAGTAAGATAAATCCTAAATCTTCCGTTTTTGTTTTGAAAGTTTCCTAAAGACACGATGTGAGGAAGAAGAGGGAGAAATCTATAAAGAGAGACGGATTCACTGCAGCACGGATGAATCTCACATTGGATTTTGGACTCGTCGGCTGAAAAACATATATATATAGTGCATATATATTTTCACAATTCATCATTATTTATTTGTGCCATTATTAATCTTTATTTATTAGTGTTTGTATAGTTATAGAAAATATGTATTGATATTACTAAATAATTTATTAAATAAAATAATATTAGCTACTGCAGTGTACCAGAGAATCACAAGAACAAAGAACGGCTCTCAGTGAGGCTTCAGTTCTATCAACCTTAGTAAAGATCCGTCCAGAAGAATCGGATCGTTCCTGAATGTCATATCACTATATTACATACTTTGGTCACGGCGTTGTCCAATATGTGCAACATATCAGTCAACACCTCCACACAATAATTCAGCGCAGGAGTGACAACTTTTTTTCATCGCAGATGCAACATGTGTCTCTGTACAGCTAGCTTTGCTAGCATCACGTCCACAGATCTTACCTTTCTTTAAGCTTTCCTTCCAAGTGACGCTAAAAGTTGGACAAAGTCCCCACCGTCTGTGAAAGCGAAGCGCTGCTTATTTTGCATGTCGCCATATCTTATGGTTTATGCAGCTCTATTATATTACTGACGATCAGACAGACATCTTCTCCCGCTCAGAGGAAACCACTGCGCATGTCTGGAGCTCCGCGTGCGAGTAAAGGTGGAGGCGATGGGTGGCACCAGACACTAAGTCACGTTATTGCTTGGATTTTACGGCGCCACCTTAAGACCCTGAACTTCACATTTTAATGGACAAAAAGTGCAACGCGACTTGGATGTAACGAGTAACGGGACAGTTTTGTAGAAATGTAGTGAAGTAGAAAGTACAGATACTTACTGTAAAATGTAGTGGAGTAAAAGTAGAAAGTATCCATTATTAAATCTACTTAAGTAAAGTACAGATACACGAAAATTGTACTAAAGTACAGTAACGAAGTACTTGCACTTCGTTACTTCCCACCACTGACTGTAGCTAATATTAGCTGCTATCTCACCGGTGGAGATAAATACAGTAAAGTCATATTCTAATCACAATATATACACAATAATATGTCCATCTTACTTGTGAAATGTTGTCTGTGGAGCCCTCACATCAATAATCCATCGACCAGAACAACAATATCCCTCAGTGCTGAGGCATCTTCTGCTGTTTTGGTTGAGCAAAGTAGGAGGCTATACCGCTCCAAGATGGCCGCCGTATTTCCTGCACTGGAGCGGCCAATGCGGGGTCTACTCTTATATTATGTCTATGTCTATTGGCCCCACAATATGAAAGATTTCTTCTTCACCAACACACTGCACGCCTGTTAGTGCACTGCTGCCTCTCACTGGTGGAGATGGTGTATTGCACTACTTAAAACAGCCTGAAATAATATTTCAAATGCAAAGTTCATAAGTGCTTTGTAGACATCTTGCTGTAAAACTTTAGGATCAATTAAATAAAGAAATTTAAGACTGAACAACATGGCAGCACAATATAATATTACCACATAAAGCTAATTTTTAAAGTTTAACCGGTAATACTTTTATAACAAATTTATGTTAGATCATGATTTCTTGGTTAATGTGAAGTTGTCATAACAAAGACATTTTGAATAGCGTCAACTTTGTATTAAAAGTGTCATTATTTACCGAAGATACTTTATGACAACAGTCAAATATTCATGAAGACTTATTCATGTTCATGGCAGGTGTTATGTCATGTTTATGACAGTGTCATATCAGTTTTATTCACACCCCTTCAAATGAAGTTTTACCGAAAATGGTATAGTTTTTAAATCAGGTATATAAAAGCCTAAATGCTCACCATCAAATTAGTTCAATTAAAAAAAAATGTCTTTTTGAGTAAATTCCCAGTTTTACCTTGATCTGTGCGTACCAGTGTTCAGAAATCACAGCACAGACAAATGATGGTAAATCTAAATAAGATAACTATTGAAGCAAAGCAATAATAATGAAAAGGACTTACACGAAAATTAAGAATCATTTTGGTCTACAAGCCGTAGATGGGTTACCAGATGGGTACCTGGAAGTAGGGGATAAACGTGACTCATGTTTCTGCTGTCCAGATCAAAATCCTACATACTCAGAACAGGCAGCCTGCTGAGCCATATTACAATTACACAACGCAGCATATATACTTGCTAGAAGTTCTGTTAGAGGCTTGTGGTCCAGCTGACTGGATCAGGAATGGATCATCTTATGTGGCCCAAAACTTACTGTAACCAGCAGAAAATTGATGGACATTTATTTACTACTAACTACTGAGACATGGTTGGAACTGAATTCAGATTCCTCCTTCTGAACTTTTTTGAGATGTATTCATTAGAACATGCCCTAGATACTTATATCATATTCTTACTGTGGAAAGATAAATGTGGCAGAACAAATGAAAATACGTCATCAAGTAAATCGTGGTTTCTATTCTTCAAGGTCCTCTTCACTACATATGTAACCCAAACATTCGATAAAAACCCGACATACATGTGCAACATAAATACAACATTTCACCCATGACAAACAGCTAGCAGACATTAACACCCAGATTAATTCCTCCTCCCTACCTCAACAGTCCACAATAGATAAATAACTTTAAATATATGTGTACAAGCACATCTGCTGAAAATGGCTGTTCACTGGCAGAACATCACTCAGATCTAATGAAGATAATTCTTTGTTTTATTCAATATTTAATTAAGACTCAAAAGAAAAAAACAACAACTATTTGACAGTATTTTTAAAGCTTTTATTTGTTTACTTTTATCCATATTGTTTGTTTTGTTTGAAAATATAGTCTTCAAATTGATTTTCAGAAACAAAACAGGAGAAAAAAGACCAACAACAAAAACCTGCCTTCATTGACCCATTGTGTCTTTTAGTATTCAATCTTTCTCTAAGCCCTGTAATATCAACCGTTAAATAGCTTTAACTGTTCTGCAACACAAACAGCAGAAAATCATTTTCACAAAATTAGAAAAAAAGCAACACAAACTGTTTTCACAGACTGGCACCAACTCAAAAACCCATCATGCATTCCTACCATGGTTTGATCATTTAGGAGTATGAAGTATAAAACTGCTGGTTTACTGGTGGTGGGTCAGTTTAAATGAATCAATATAATTAGTAAATTAAAAGAAAATCTCTTTTTCAGGCATGTAAACAACAATTCAATATGGAGAGACACACAAAGAAAAACAGCAATTAGAGAGTTTTAATTGACTTGAAAGTAGGTTCTTTGGAGACAGAAGATGAATATAATGAGAATCGCCACCAGCTTGAATAGACAGCTCAGGGCGAGGATCAGGGTCTTCTTCCCCCAGGGCCAGACACTGGTGGTGGAGCAGAGACAGGAGAGGAGGGGAGGCTGAAGCAGACGGTGGAGATGGGTAGAAATATGGCTGCACTGGAAAAAAAAAAAAAAACGGCCTCAATTTACGGTAAAAAACTGGCAGCTGTGGTTGCCAGAATTTTACCGTCTTTATATGGTAAAATTCTGGCAACCACAGCTGCCAGTTTTTTACCGTAAATTGAGGCCGTTTTTTTTTTTTTTTTAAAGTGCCGCCATTTTTCTACCCTTCCCACCCGTCTGCTTCAGCCTCCCCTCCTCTCCTGTCTCTGCTCCACCACCAGTGTCTGGCCCTGGGGGAAGAAGACCCTGATCCTCGCCCTGAGCTGTCTTTTCAAGCTGGTGGCGATTCTCATTATATTCATCTTCTTTCTCCAAAGAACCTACTTTCAAGTCAATTAAAACTCTCTAATTGCTGTTTTTCTTTGTGTGTCTCTCCATATTGAATTG
>NW_006800363.1:346041-349263 GCF_000485575.1 Poecilia formosa
AGGCTGTAATTTGTCATGTAACCAAATAATTATCTAGTTTGTATTTCTGCTTGATCCTTCAGCATCAGCAGCAAGATTCTTTTCACTCTGTTCCTGTAGTTGAGCGTGGCTCAGGATACTGTGGTGTCCTGAACTCAACACAGTAAAGTCACAGTGCGCTAGCTAAGGCTGCTAACTAGCAGGTTAGCAGCCTTAGTGCGCTAGCTAAGGCTGCTAACTAGCAGGTGCTAGCTCAGGCTGCTGAGAGCCCAGTAGGCCTGGTCCTTGTCAGGATGCGGCTCCTGTCTTAGTTTCTGCTATTTTTGCGCGTTCAGGAGGAGAAGGAGAAGGAAACACATCTCTGCATCACAGGTGAGCCCCTTTCACGGTTTTAACTGAAGTTAGCTAACTTTAACCAACTGATAAAGAAATGTGTAATTTCTGAGCCATGCTGTTTATCTACATGCACTACAGCTAGATATTTTTACTATATAGAACATTTAATTTTCCCAGACGCAGCACTTCCATTAATGTTTCTGTAAGAACGACTGCATAGATGATATTTCTGGTCTACTTTAGACTGCATGTGCTTAAAGTTATTGTTAATGGCAGAAGCAACTTTTTCAAGTTTGGTTCAGTAATTTGAATTACTTTGAGTGTGAAATGTTCATGCATGCAAGTTAAATCTGTGAAGAACACCTTAGCTTTTGTTTCAATACTTTGGTAATACTTGGAAGTATAAAGCTTGGCATCAGAGCTAATATTTAATATTTTCCTTTGACCTCTTGACTCTCACCCCCAAAATACTTGCACTAAAGTCACTGGGTCCATGACAGTTGAAGGGTTTTAAGATAAGAGAATTTAAAAATTAATATTTTACAGTTTTTCTCAGTTTGGGTGCATTTCTGAGAACAGAATTGAAATTCTTAAAACTACCTGTTCAATCTTCAAATTACTGTGTCACTTCTGCACATCAAACAAATTAGTTTTGCAAGTTTTGCTTTTGTACATCATGTAACTGATTATGTACACTTCTCTGCTTTTCCCCCCATTTTAATTTGCTTTTATCATGTTGATCAAAATATGTTAAACGTGTCTGTGTTGAATTCTCAACTTCCCAAACAGCATAAGTTCATTGTGTAAGTCTTAACATGCATAAGTCTTAAAGTTGTCATAATGTCAATCATATTTTATTCTAAATCTGTCCTGAATTAGTAAATTGCTCCCAAGTGAGTCCTGAGTTTCTCTAACAGGTCAGTGTATGAACCATTAGCTCAACCAACGATCAACCAGTTTTCTGAAAACATCTTGTGAACCATCAGTTGGCAACAATATGCTCTATATGCCAGAACACAACACAATGTTACATTTCTGAGAACTGATGAACAAGTATCTGGACCAAGTGAACAGCCAGAGAAGAAGAGGAGTGAGGCTGAGGAGGAAATGGTTGGGAGGGAAGCAGAAGAAGAGTCAGAAGAGGCTGAGGACATCTGCCAGTTTCCATCAGTCCAACATCAGGATATGGCTGCAACCCACAACACGATGCTGATGGAGGTCCTCCCACCCGACTGTTCATTCCTTAACCCCACTCAGGAACCTTTGTCAGCATGACGATGGAAATTAAAATGTAATGTAATTATGTAATTTCTACAGCACTGTACAGTTTTCCATGAGGAGATTGTCCTGTGGTTCCTTTTCTACTTTTTTTGTTCTCTGCATTTCTGTCCTTTTCTTTCTGATGGTCCATCAATAAACTACAGCAAAAGCGTAAATGTGAATTTTGTAGCCTCTTCCTATGACTAATCAATTTAGTCATTCAGCTATAACTTATTTTGAGTCACTGATATGTTAACTGACAGAGTTTTAAGAGCTGAACTAAGGATTTTTCAAGCAAACAAATGCTATTTTTGCTGTTTCTACAAATTGTTTTGAGAAATGCGTTTACTGTTTTGTAAATGCCAACAATGACTTGAGAAATCCACCAAAAGTGACTGAGAAAATCTAACATAGCATAAATTGTCTCAGGTGTATCTATGTGTTTGCCTGTATGAAGCGTGTTCACATTTACAGCTTTGTTTCTGCAAGCTTGCAGGAAATGTAACTTACATAAATGATTGAAGACAACTTATTGGGCTTCATGAGACTCAGATAAATGGTGAGTATCCATCTCATAAATTGCCTAAAACAGTTATATTTAACTTTTAAAGTCAGTTTGTGTATTGAAAGTTGGACGTTTAAATATTACCAGGGTTCTCTCTGTTTGGGGACGTACATTTGAAAAATGAAGAAAAGGACTGCTGCTCCAAGCTTTGTATAAACGGGCGGCGCGTTGCATGAGGAAGCATCGAAGCACCACCGAATGGTTGCCATGGAGATCTGAGGTTGTCGCAAACATGTTTTCCTGAGGAAATGACTCCTCATGAACACGGAATTATAACAAGATATAATCCCATTATATGTTGTTATAATAGAATTATAACAAGATATAAAGCTCAAATCTAAACAGTTTATGGTGACATACACACCAAATAAGGGCTGTTCACTTTTTAATTTATTAACCCTTTGTTTTTGAATTTTTGGGGATTTTTTCTGTTTGACTTTCTGCATCGAGTTCTTCTTGTGTCATCTATCCTGAATTACTGATCAAAAAGTAAAAAAATTGTAAAGAGAAAAATGTTTCTCCCAAAAGGAAGATGGACAATTCCCTGAAACACCAGGTCTTGTTTTTATTTATGTTTTTGTTTGTCTGGTTGCAGAGACGATCACACCTGTCAACAACAAACAGGTTGAAGAACTTTTCAGTCAGAATGATCACCGCCTGGTTGAAGTCTCCATATGCAAGTCAACAAAGGTGAAACAAACATTCATATGATGTTCATGTAGTGCATCTTTCTAACTTTTGCTGTGTTTGTTTTCCAGCAGAGAGGAAAAACCCGATTGACAACATGTGAGTCTCAATTTCAACCTGTGACTGAAGACTCCAACCATCCTGAGCGAAGTCTGAACTCAGTGACTCTCAACCCAGAACAAGAATCGTTTTATCACCGGTTTTCTTCTACAACAGGTTATGTCTTACGTGGACACAAGCTGTTTTTTAGTTTGTTTTGTTTTCCAGGTCTCAGTAACACCGTGAGGAAACTGGACAGAAAATAGAATCGGTTCTTTTGTCTTTAAGTGGATTACTCGTAATCTGTATTTTTGTTTAATTTGAATTCATTTTCTTTATAACTTTCTGTACAGAAA
>NW_006800363.1:349273-356442 GCF_000485575.1 Poecilia formosa
CCTTTTCTACTTTTTTTTGTTCTCTGCATTTCTGTCTTTTTCTTTCTGAATCACCATGGTCCATCAAAACATTACAGCAAAAGCATAAATGTGAATTTTGTAGTCTCTTCCCATGACTAATCAATTTGACCGTCTCATCTGTACATAGAGAAACTATAACTTATTATTTTGAGTCACTGATATGTTAACTGACAGACTTTTGAGAGCTGAACTAAGGATTTTTCAAGCAAACAAATGCTATTTTTGCTGTTTCTACAAATTGTTTTGAGAAATGCACCAAAAGTGACTGAGAAAAACTAACATAGCATAAATTGTCTCAGGTGTATCTATTGGTTTGCCTGTATGAAAAGTGTTCACATTTACAGCTTTGTTTCTGCTAGCTTGCAGGAATTAAATGGTTGAAGACAACTTATTGGGCTTCATGAGACTCGGATAAATGGTGAGTATCCATCTCATAAATTGCCTAAAACAGTTATATATGTTTTTATTTGTGGTTTTTGTTTGTGTATTTTGTCTGGTTGCAGAGAGGATCACACCTGTAGTCAACAAACAGGTTTAAAACTACTGACTTTTCAGTCAGAAATGATCAAACCGCCTGGTTAAAGTCTCCATATGCAAGTCAACAAAGGTGAAACAAACATTTAAGCGAATGGTGCATTTATACAATGTTCATGTAGTGCATCTTTCTAACTTTTGCTTTGTTTGTTTTCCAGCAGAGAGGAAACATCTGATTGACAACATGTGAGTCTCAATTTCAACCTGTGACTGGGAAGAAAACCATCCTGAGCAAAGTCTGAACTCAGTGACTCTCAACCCAGAACAAGAATCATTTCATCACCGGTTTTTCTTCTACAACAGGTTCTCTTATGTGGACACATGGTGTTTTTTTTGTTTGTTTTGTTTTCCAGATCTCAGTAACACCGTGAGGAAACTGGACAGAAAATAGAATTGGTTCTTTTTTTAACTGAATTTTTAAATAGAAATTGTTTCTTTAAGTGGATTACTCATAATCTGTATTTTGTTTAATTTGAATTTATTTTCTTTATAACTTTCTGTATAGAAATGCTGACAAGTTACACTTCCTTGTGTGTTGTACTATAACAGTGTTATAACAGTGACCAGTAATTTACCATAAGGTTTTTGGGTTTTTTTTACAATAAAATGTAGAGATGTGCCGATCAGGTTTTTTCCTGCCAATCACATAATTATTATGTTTTTAATCATAAACACTACGGTTACATTATGTGGAAAAAGGAACCATGAATTCACCTTAATTTAGACAAAAACTTGTTTTTAATAACTTTTTTCAAGAAGAAAACTAAACAAAACAGGCATTGTGCAAATTGTACTGCTATTGATAAAACTATCTTTAACAGACTGAAAACATATGAAGGCTCTGAAGAGGCTAAATAATACAAAGAGCCAAAATAAAACCTCTCAACATTGCCAAGAAGTTCAAGTTTAAACTTAACATTCAAAGGCAAAAACAGGTTCCATTACAATAAACAATCCAGAGTTACTGAATGAAAACTTCCTGTTAGCATGGCGGCTAGCTGGTTACTGCTAGCTCTGATTGGCTGTTTCTGACTGAGCGGAGTAATTATGCAGATCAGGGAGGAGATCGATTATTTTTTCAGAGATTATCTGTCTCATGTTAGGGCAGCGAAAGTTTTAATACGTATGTAAAATGTATTTTTTTAAGTTAGATGCTGCAGCTTTAAGCAGGTTGGTGTGAGAGTCACCACCAGGTGGAGCAGAAGCGAAGCTCCGTCTGTCAGATATTAACTACCTGTAGCAGAACCAGCGTCTGACATCGCAGCTCGAAGACTTAAATCATTTTCCAGGTTATTTGTTTAGCTTTCTGACCGTCATGCTAATCCGGGTGAGTGTTTGTAGCTGTGCGCTGCTTTACCTGCTATCTGATCCTCCGTATGTCTTTTTACTGCAGTGAGCCTCGATGTAGCCAAACTCCTCAAGTATCTCATCGTTTTTATTCCGTATTAGATTCGTCATGTTGATGCATTTTGACCTGCTTCAATTTTCCGCAGCAACACCCAAACTTCCCCATTCACTCAGTGGTTATAGTTCCACATCGCTTAGGATTTGTTGCTGCGCGTTTGGGCAGTGAAGGAAAGAGGAGACCAGCTGTACAGGCAGGCTGGAAATGAGAAGCAGGTGATCGGCAACAAGAGACCGTGATCGGCGATCACCGATCATGCACTTTTTCTCGAAAATCGGCCGATTACGATCGGTGACCGATCGATCGGCACACCTCTAATAAAATGTCAATATATCATACAGTCTGGCCGTGTTTTTCACTTATGTAGATATTATGCCTCAGGCAGTATGACCGTTTACTACGGCAAAACCACATTTTAATTTTTTTTTTTACATATTTTAGGAAATACGGTATTTCACCGTATTTTTAAAATACGGTGAAAAACTGGCAGTTTTGGTTGCCAGAATTTTACCGTATAAAGACGGTAAAATTCTGGCAACTCAGCTGCCAGTTTTTTTTTACCGTAAATTGAGGCCGTCTTTTTTTTACAGTGTAAAAATGTTTTGAAAATTTGTACAGGATGAAGAAAAAACTTTGAAAATTATGTCAAACAGGAAAGAAAATATATTTGAACAGATTTATTGTAATTTTTAAGACATTTTTGAAACAGTAATTGAGTTTGGACATTTGGACCCTTTAGAAATCACAAAAACGGCCAAGAAAAACAGCTTTTCAAAGGTTAAAGAAGGTGTACATGTGGGAGATATATTACATATCTATGGTTTCTTTTTGTGAGTTTAAACTGTTTTTTAGCTGTAAAAAGTAGAGTCGGACAAAAAACTTGGGCGTGACGTCATTGGTTTCTGCATCTTGACTAGGGTTACCACCCACCGATACGGGACACAATTTGTTCCGTATTTCTACACATGTGGATGTGTAATAATAAAGAAAGGTCCCTGAGTACTTTATATAGTAGGCTGCCCCAGGCATTCATTCACTCACAGTGTTGGTGTTGCCATATTGTACCCAACCGCTTTCTGGGTAACCCAGACCAACTGACACAAAACCGGCTTTACATATAGGGACCTAATCTTGACAGAAACCAAACTGTTCATAGATTCAAGTGAGAAAACATATTTTAAATACCAAAACATCAGCGATTTTCTCAGCTTTAATTTAAGCCATATTTATAAAAATAGGATAAGAAATAAGGCGCTCCGATCATTTTTGTGACAGATTCCTGCTCATCCTGCAGGAACAGTCTGGTTTTATGGGCACCTGCAGGAGCGTCGCTAGCGCTGGCGGCTAACAGGCCATGTAGACACTAATAATGTAGGTCAATAGAGAGATCCTACAGCTGCCAAAACCTGACACCGCTCCGTTTGTGTCTACATTCTGACAAAGCCGAAGTTGGTTTCCGACTCGGGAAATGGCGAATTCACCTAATTTTCCACTACCTTCCGCCTCTTTAATCAAATCTAGTTAAAAAACTACAACACCAAGACTCTTCAAACCTGCACTGGATTATTCTGCTCTAATAGCAGAATATTTAGAACCATGTTTGGGATTTGTGAAACCTTTTTCTGATTTGTGATACTTCAGATTACTATTCACACTCGTTCCCTGCAGTTTTTTTCAAATTCAATTCTAATTAAAAACCACTTTATTAATCCCAAAGGGAAATTAAATGATGCAACTCAATAATTCTTCAAAGAGTTATTGTAGAGAGTGATGGCTGTTGGAAGGAAAGACCTTCTGCATCGGGCGGTAGTGCACTGAATCAGCGACTGCAGACCTGCAGCCCTGATGTCCCACAACATGAAGGTCCTGGAGAGACTCCTGTTGGCCTCCTGAACCAGCAGACAAGCATATCAAGACCCCCAGCAGTTTGCTTGTTGCAGTGGAATTGGAGTTGATGATGCCATCATACACCTGCTTCAGCAAACCCACTGTCACAAGGCTGTCTTGGGAAGGCAGAGTATTTTCTGTCAGGTGTCTTCAGATTCAGTGTTGAGGTGTTGTGGTTTTAGAATTAGAGCAGTTCTAATATGATCAACATGAAAAAAATGGTTTAAAAAATGCCCTTTATTGAAGTTTCACAAATCCCAAACATTGTTTTAAATATTGTGCTATTAGAGCAGAATAATCCAGTCCAGGTTTGAAGAGTCTAGGAGTTGTAGTTTTTTAACTAGAGTAGATTAAAGATGCAGAAGGTAGTGAATAATTAGGTGGAATCGCCCTTTAGCCATTCCCTGACTCGGAAACCAATGTCAGGTTCGAATCAGTTTGAGAAGGACCTCGCTGCAGCAAACAGGAAGGGGCAGGACGGACCACAGTCAATCTCATAGACATGAATCCTAGACGCCTCATGGAGCGCTGAGTCCTGCGTTACGTCGCCGCCATCTTGTGTGGCAGCAGGGATCGGAGCTCCTTCAGTCCTGTGCTGAGTGGACTTACTTCAACCGTTTTACGAAACAAACGGGATTCATTGACATCACCTTTCACAGGTAAGGATGAAAGATCAGAATGACTTTGCAGCCAGAAATTCGCTTCTAAACAACCGAGAAATATTTCCTATGTAGCTCTTACCTTATTTGGAAATGGGATCATTGCATTCCGGAAGTGAAGGGAGCCCTATTTCCTATACTTCCGTTTTTATTTTCTTTTGAAATCTGTGATATATTTTCACCTTTAAGAAGGAGTTTCAATCTCAGAGTGTATTTGAACTTCTTTGTTTTATTCTTTTATTTACTTCAGCAAAACTCACAGTTTTTAACAAATTCTGTAGCTTTCGGTGTACTTCTAAATCTGCTCCTCAGTCGCATCTTTTCGGGCCTGCTACTGCCTCTAGTGGCGTGGGGGTGGTAACACAACTAATCTAATTACATTACTAAATCAGAATACCACAAAGTCTTTATTATTATTAATTCTGGCATTACTGGAACAGTAACAGATAAATTCCCTCACAAAAGAACATGCCTTTTCATTTTCTTAAGGAAGTAGAGCTAATTAAACAACATAAACAAGATCTGAAAGCGATTCCAGTTTCTCTCGATGGCCAACCTGTTGAAACTGTGGCAAATTTTAAATATCTCAAGTCATTCCTGGACAGTCAGCTCGACTTTGCTGAAAACACTGACTGTGTCTTTAAGAACTGTTCTCAGAGACTCTACCTTTTAAGAAGACCTGGGGGTTACCCAACTTAAGGTTGTGTACAACCTCTAGTTAGGTAGAGGTTGTTGAGTTAAAATGTTAAATCTTAACATTCTAACTCAAGTTTTAACTTTTCATCTCCTTGGTGGTTTGGTCACATGAGCTGCAGACTAACACACAATCTTTTAAGAATACTTTGAATGGCAGGTAAAACAGCAGGTAAATAGTGGTGAAACCAAAAACAACTTTGTCTCAACTGTTTGCTGAAAGAACAAGAGAGACGGCAAGAAATATTTTCCATCTTTATTCATCAGTTTGAACCTCTGAGCACATGAAGGCATTACTGTGTTACTCTGGCAATAGGAACATCTATTAGACGTCTTTTATTGATGGTGCAATAATTATTCTAACCAAACTAAATAATATTTACCTATAGTGTGCTAAGGGTTTTGCTCTATTCACAAATTGTTGATAATCAATCAATCAAATCTTTATTCCAGACACAAAAGGTCCACAGAATAAAGCTAAAAACAGGCAAAATAAAATAAAAATAAAAATAAACATGACATGATATTATTCACCGAGTCACAAATCAGTGATTCCATCATCTTGAAGAGAATCTCTCAGCACTAAAAGCAGGATTTACTAAAAGATTTACTAAAATTGCAATTATATTATTGCATGACACAGATAATCTACACGATTCCTGAGCTCAGCTGCACATGTGGGAGCAGCATTATGTACAAACATATGGCTAGCACTGCTCCATCTAGACACTTTGAGTAGCAGCTTCATGCCATCATTGTAGTTTCTGCAGGCGACGATTTTTTGTATCGTCACCACAGATGGGCCGTGTAATAATGTGATTCATGAATATGATTTATCGTTTTAGAATCAAAGGAAAATTTCCTCGTTGATAGATTAAATAGTTTCATCTTATTTTTTATATATATATAAGACTCTACAACAAAAAGTCTCAATAATATACATGGCACTGTAAAAACC
Source organism: Poecilia formosa (assembly GCF_000485575.1). Classification (NCBI taxonomy): domain Eukaryota; kingdom Metazoa; phylum Chordata; class Actinopteri; order Cyprinodontiformes; family Poeciliidae; genus Poecilia; species Poecilia formosa. Next base: position 355,431 of record NW_006800363.1, read on the forward strand.
AAAAAATGAATTTTTGCTTGTATCTGTTTAACAACCCTGGTTATTCTTTTGTAACTAATTCATTTGTTTGTTTTTGACTTTTGCTCAATTAAATTTCTTACGTATACACTGCAAATGTTATTTTTATTATAGTTGATCATGCTGTTTTTCATGTCTCCTTATTTCATTTGTTCCTCCTATAATTGATGGAGATATATAGATATTATTTTTAATGTATAAAAGTATTGTTTGTCATTTAATTAGCTCTACATCCTTAGGAAAATGAAAAAAATATGTTGTTTTATAAGATAATTTATCTTTTACTGTTCCAGTAATGCCAAAATTAATAGAAAATAATAAAGACGTTGTGGTATTTTGGTTTAGTAATGCAAGTATATTAGTTGTGTTACCACCCCCACGCCACTAGAGGCAGTAGCAGGCCCAAAAAGATGCGACTGAGGAGCAGATTTAGAAGTTCACCGAAATCTACAGAATTTGGTAAAAACTGTGAGCTGCGCTGAAGTAAATAAAAGAAAGAAGTTCAAATACATGCTGAGAGTGAAACTCCTTCCTAAAGGTGAAAATATATCACAGATTTCAAAGTATAAAAACGGAAGTATAGGAAATAGGGCCCCCTTCACTTCCGGATTGCAATGGTCCCATTTCCAAATAAGGTAAGAGACTGACAGTGGTCCGTGCCCCCCCTTCCTGTTTGCTGCAGCAAGGTGGACTTGCGTGCATAGACATAATATAAGGATAGACCCTCATGGACCGCTCTCGCCTATTGTCGCTGACGAGATTTAGGGCGGCCATCTTGGAGCGGTCCACCACTCCACTCAGCGTTATGTGTTTAGCAGCACAATGACGTATCAGCGCATTTAATCGATCATAACACACTTTTTTGTTACTGTAAACCATATTCAAACATCTATCAAAGCAACATTTATAAACAATTGTATTTTTAAAGTATTTTTTAATTGTACTGATACATAGTTCAGCATATTTAAATATGCTTAGTGGCTATAACAATAGA
>NW_006800363.1:357878-359885 GCF_000485575.1 Poecilia formosa
CCAGTAACAGAAAGTGTGTTATGATCGATTAAATCTGCTGATACGTCATTGTGCTGCTAAACACATAACGCTGAGTGGAGTGGTGGACCGCTCCAAGATGGCCGCCCTAAATCTCGTCAGCGACAATAGGCGAGAGCGGTCCATGAGGCGTCTACGTATTGATGTCTATGGCGAGATACTTCTCATCAGTTTGTGAAGAAGGAAGTTGCGCTGGTCGCCTTCAGAGGTTTTGCGTCGATTCCTTCAGTGGTTCTTGGTGCAGCGCCCCCACAGGTGACGGGGGGAACAGGTTTTCAGTTAGTTTGGGTCGTTTGACTCAGTGCAGTTTGAATAGAGCCACAGCAGCTGGAAATGGAACAAATGTTGCTATTTCGGTCCAAAATCGAACCGAGTCTATCGGACTATCAGGTATGAAAACAGCCTATAGCCACCTTTCTGAGGCGGTGAGAAGACATCACAATAAATCCATTTTTTTTTCAGTTTGAGTCGGTTTTAAAGTCAAACCTGGTTTTACAGTTAACCTGTGTGTGTGTGACGTTTCTGCAGAGCTAACTCTGCTCCTCGCTGTGAGACGGATGAATATGATAAAAAGAAACGGCTGCAATGATCTTTAAAACATTACTCTGGTTCTCTGCACTTGTCTCTTTAAATAATGGACCATTTAGAGCTAAAAAAGAACAGACTCTAATGTATAAGTAATGCTGCACGTCTGCAGCGCCATGAATAATGAAACGGCTCGACTCGGAGGTGAAAGATGGCCACCGCCGCCCGCAGCGGCTCGGCTGCAGCCGCTTAGCGGGGCTTCCTCCAAAGTAAAGGTCAGCATGGCTCGCTTTGAGAAGACTGGATCCAGATCCATCTTCCTGTCCACCTGCTGGGTTATGGAAGCATTCATCAGCAGAAATCACCACGTTTAAATCAGCTCAGATTTAATAACTGCACCTGTTATGATCAATCCGATTTTACAGGTTAGAAATGTTGTGAAGTTTCATGTCAGTTCTCATATGAGCTCCGGAAGTCACACAATGACAGCAGGCTACATGCTAACTGCTAAGCCAAGGCTAGAGGATGCAGCTGGTATGGAGGTTTCTGATGCGACAGGAACGAAGCAGCTGCTGCTGCAGGGAAACATTTTGTGTTTTCTCTTTGATTGACTAGAAAACTTTAATATTTCCTGATAGAAAGACACTTTCCAGCTCCAGATGCCACGGACGAGAGAAAAATCTGTTGGAAGGCGCTTCAGGACAAACGACCTGATAGAAGATTAATGACACACCAGCTGAGTTAGTGTTGCTAGGCAACAGCGTTTTAAATGCAGAAGGCGCTAAGCGCTGCAGACATTAGCAAGTCGCGCTGAGGAAGACTTCAACAGAAACAGCAGCTGAAGGTCCAGATGGACAAACTGCAGCATGTTGACCAGGATCTAAAAGATTCGAAATCTGAATAAAACATCCAGAAACTCAGAAACCTGCAGATCTGGATCCTTTGGTTCAGACTAACTGTTCATACTAGTAATAATACATTTAATTTGTAATACACTTTTCATTAACAAAAGTCTCAGTGCTACACATGTAATCGTGGAGGATAACAATCAGTTCCCAGTGTTCCCATCACTTCCTCAGTCGTTCTACTGGGAGAGACAGAACCAACCGAGTCCAGCACCTGGACAGGAGGCGACTCGTTACCAACAGCAGCTGTTGGTCGTCAGTGGAATCAGATTCAGGAAAATAAAATCTGGTTTCTCAGCCTCAGGATGAAACCAGTTTCTGATTCTCCGTGTTGTTGGAACTTTAGACTCGAAACCAGTCACAGTAAACCCGTTTCATCTACGTTTCCTTATTTTGAAGCATCAGAAAATGTTGAGGAGGGGCTCTGTGGTGGCGTAGGGGCAAAGCACCCTCGTATGGGCTCTTTGCACCTAAGGCGTTGACGTCACAACTCCAGGAGCTAATGCGGCTTTCCGCTTTGAGTTACCATGACTGGTAGAAAAGACCAAGTCGTATTTCA
>NW_006800363.1:360538-362179 GCF_000485575.1 Poecilia formosa
TAAACGAGTGCCCCCCGGATTAATGGGCTCTTTGCACCTAAGGCGTTGACATCACATCTCCAGGAGCTAATACGGCTTTCTCCAGCTGACTTGTTGGGGCTTCGGATCGATGTACAAACCTTGGCCAAGCACTGCAAGCACCTAATGTAAATGATATTTGTATTGGATCGGAAACAATCGAGCCGCTTTACCCCGAACGCGGAAGCTGAGGTGCAAAGAGCCCATTGAGGCCCTGGTCCTCATGGTGGTGGTCGCAGGTTTGATTCCCGGCCTGGTGACCTTTGCCGCATGTCTTCCCCCTCTCTCATTACCCTGTTGAACTACTTTCAAATAAAGGCCACTAGAGCCAACAAAACCTTTAAAAAAGAAAATGTTGAGGAAACAAAAAAAAAATTGGATTTGTTTCCATTTACAAAACATTTTTCTTCCATCGTTTCTGTGAAGCAACTGTTTGATTTGGGCTGAAACGGGACAGACGACCTCTCCTGGAGGGTCAGAGGTCACCAGGTCACCCCACTCAGCTCGGCAGTGAGGCGTTTACTGACAGACGGAGAGCAGGGCTCTAAGCTGTATTCTTCTGACTGTGAGGAATCTCCATGGAAACGGGAAGAAGACGTTGAAACCAGTAGAGAAACCAGTAGCGTTCTGAATCAGGAGTTATCTGAGACGGTTGGAGTCGATTTTTGTCTCAGCGTTTGCTGCTGCTCCAGATGTTGTAACGATCAAACATGAATCATGGAAACACATCGTTGTTATGACCCAGACGTCTGGTTCATTTATTCTCACTGTTTGACTTTTGTTTTATTAATATTTCTTTGTTTTTACAGTTTATATCAGGTCCAGTTTCATTTCTTTCTGTGCTAAGAGAAGGTCAGAGGAGGGTTTCCAGGTTTTCCAGGTAGTGGTTGTATGTATATTTCTGATCCAGGACAGAACAATGAAGTTTAACCTGTTCGTCGCCATAGCAACGCTGTGTGGCAGTTAACGTTCCTCTGACATTAAATGTTATTTAATGCTAATAAAACTTAAAGCCTTCCTTCGTCTCTCAGATCAATGAACGCTGCATCGTGTTCAGAGGAGTGACCTGTCTTGCCATCGCCATGGTAACCAGAGACAGCGTTTCTCAGAGGGCCGCTCTTTAACCCGAGCAGCTGTTCACTAACCTGGAGCTAAAAATGCTGCAGCTCCAGAAACAAGATGAGTTATTGATAACAGTGTGAAGAACGGCATGCTGGGAAGTTTCTCTGATGAATAGTGGCTGATTCTCCACAGAAACAATCAGGATTTATTCTCACTATTAGCTTCCTGTGATGTCAGTCTGACCTCATGATATCAGCAGCTAGCTGGGCGGCTACGCCTCCCGGATTAGCCCTCATTAGCTGCTAGTAGCTAGCTGCTGAACCTGAGGCCTGGCTGCAGGAGGAACTGCTGCTTTCTTTATCTGTTCATCCACAACAAGCTGCAGAGACATCGCAACGTTTACAGTCAGCAACTCATCTGGCAACAAGAGTCCAATCAACCCAACATTCAGGCAACGACGGACGAGCGCTTCACCGATCTCCATGACGATTAGAGTTAAAAATCACCAGAAAACATCTGCACTTAATAATCTGGATCCATAATCCATCAAACTCCCTTCAG
>NW_006800363.1:364423-366370 GCF_000485575.1 Poecilia formosa
ATTCTTCACCGCCCGGTTCTACATCATCTAGTTCTACAGTCCTGAACTGAGAGAAAAGACTTTAAACTGCTGCTGCTAGTAGACAGGTTCTGAACCGGGTCTGAACAGAACCACAACCAGGAGGGGGCGCTGTTGCTTCCTGCTGGTCACTGACTGCACCGTCACCTCCTGCTGCCATGGAAACAATTAGGGACAGACTTTGATTAGACCAATCATGCAGCTAATTAAATTAATGAAAGAATCTCCAGGTGGGGTGAAGCTGCAAAGCGACCCAGAAGACAAGAACAGACGGTTCTGGTTCTGGAAGTCCGAGGAGCTCCATGACCCGATCATCTTCAGATAAACATTAAATCCTGTTCACTGCAAGCGGCAGAACAGTAAGTGGCTACGACAAAGGGCGCCGCGCTGCAGGGGGCGCCAACTCATTTAATTAATCTGGTTTAATAATCGGGTTTAAACTGATCCATTTTTTGATAGAATCAGATTCTCAATAATATTTGAAGTTGGAGGACTTGACAGAAAATAAACAGAGTTTCTGATTAATGACTAAATTATGACAAGATGTTTGATCAGAAAAAAGCAAAAATCCTGAAAGAGTTGGAGGAGAATAAACCGCCTGAAAACAGACGACCAATCCGTCGCGCTCGGCTTTTCAGGTGCAGTGGAAACACGACGATGGGGAAACCAAACCATCACTCAGACTGCTTCCTGCTTCCCACTTCCTGCTGGCCGGCTCCCCACGCTGCCTCCACTTCCTCCTGGGAGACGCTCACCGCTCATTCATCTGTCAGCTAGCTGCTAGCTCATAGCTGTTAGCTGCTAGCTACTGCTAACATCCACCAACATCCACCACCATGTGGCTAGAGCTACAGCGGCTACAGCTACAGTGGCTACAGCTACAACTACAGCGGCTACAGCTACAGTGGCTACAGCTACAGTGGCTACAACTACAGCGGCTACAGCTACAGTGGCTACAGCTACAGCGGCTACAGCTACAGTGGCTACAGCTACAACTACAGCGGCTACAGCTACAGCGGCTACAGCCACAGTGGCTACAGCTACAGCGGCTATGGCTACAGTGGCTACAGCTACAGTAGCTACAGCTACAGCTATAGTGGCTACAGCTACAACTATAGCGGCTACAGCGGCTACAGCTACAGTAGCTACAGTGGCTACAGTTACAGCTACAGCGGCTACAACTACAGCAGCTACAGCTACAGCACCTACAGCTACAGCAGCTACAGCAGCTACAGGTACAGTGGCTACAGTGGCTACAGCTACAGCTACAGTAGCTACAGCTACAGTAGCTACAGCTACAGTGGCTACAGCTACAGTAGCTACGGCGGCTACAGCTACAGTGGCTACAGCTACAGCTACTACAGCTACAGTGGCTACTGCTACAGTGGCTACAGCTACAGCGGCTACAGCTACTACAGCTACAGTGGCTACAGCTACAGTGGCTACAGCTACAGTGGCTACAGCTACAACTACAGTCGCTACAGCTACAGTGGCTACAGCTACAACTACAGTGGCTACAGCTACAGCGGCTACAGCTACAGTGGCTACAGCTACAACTACAGTGGCTACAGCTACAGCTACAGTGGCTACAGCCACAGTGGCTACAGCTACAGCGGCTATTGCTACAGTGGCTACAGCTACAGTAGCTACAGCTACAGCTATAGTGGCTACAGCTACAACTATAGCGGCTACAGCTACAGCGGCTACAGCTACAGTAGCTACAGTGGCTACAGTTACAGCTACAGCAGCTACAGCTACAGCAGCTACAGCAGCTACAGCAGCTACAGCTACAGTGGCTACAGCGGCTACAGCTACAGCAGCTACAGCTACAGTAGCTACAGTGGCTACAGTTACAGCTACAGCGGCTACAGCTACAGCAGCTACAGCTACAGCAGCTACAGCTACAGTGGCTACAGCTACAGTAGCTAC
>NW_006800363.1:367684-372182 GCF_000485575.1 Poecilia formosa
TCACCTGAACAGGTCACCTGGACAGGTCGCCAGTCTGTCGCAGGGCAACACAGAGACACACACTCACCATCCACAGGGAGAACATGCAAACCATGCAGAAAGACCAGAGCTGGGAATTAAACCCAGAACCTTCTTGCTGCAAGGAAACAGCTCTACCAACCAGGACTCGGATTCTTCACTGCTCAGGCCGAGCGGGAAGAGATTTAATTGCACATCTGTGGAATCATACGTCACAAAACATCTCTAACAAATATCCCAAATCTCTCAGCTCTCACTGGATGCATCACTTTTATTGGGTTTCATCTCTACTGGTGTGTGTTTGAAAGTTTGGACCAATGGCATTGTTATTCTAGCTCTATTTGTACTTCATGTGTTTTTGGCCTTCCTGGAAATTAAAATCTGCTCAGATTTGTCAAGTTGTTGTTCCTCGTCTGTCCAAACAGTAAATCCTTCTGACTCAAGTTGGCTCTGGCTGGTCTGAGTGACCTGACCCTGTGCCAAACAGCTTGAAAATATCATTTTCTCTCTAACAATAATCACTAATAATCACCAATATTATCACAGCAATATTCAATGAGAAGAACTAAATCTGAACTAATAACTTCTAGAATATTAGATTTTACCACTAATACAGCATGAAACTGGTAATTTTGCACATAATTGTACTTACTGGTACATGTTTACCTGAAAATATTCAAACAAAGATTTTTCATCATGGTGGGATTTCTCCCTCAAAAAGGCCTGAAAGACTTTGTCTGAACGGGCCGGATCCGGGATCTGAGCAGAACTGGCGGCCCAGGTCAGCCTGGAGGTCAAGCTGGAGGTCAGCCATGTTGGCTAACGCTGCACAGCAGGTTTGTTTATGGCTCAATTAAAGTCCAACCATGTGTGACAAATCCAGCGGGCAACTGGGAGACTTTATGTCTGAATCAAACCGACTGATCCTGAATCAAACCGATTGATTGTAAAGCAACAGAAAAACAGCTCTGCTGTCTGAACTAAATAATCTCTAGGATAAAAACTTGAGCCTTAAAAACTTATTGAAACTAAACAATTTTTATGGAGCCATTTCTGTTTGCTGGATCAATAAAACTGATCAAATCAATAACTGGTTTAAAGTCAATAAGTTTAGATAAAGCAACTGTTTGACACTACAGAACTCTGATAAATTTATCAAACAGGTTTGATTTTTGAATCAATAAAACATTTTAAATGTCAGGTGTTCTGACCATCTGTGCTACCTCGTCAGATTTTCCTACCGCAGCACGGATAGATGGCTATGTCTATCTGTCTGTGCTACCCATCTAAAACTGCTACTGCCATGTTTACAAACAGAAAACTACAGCAGGTTGTTAAATATATTGGATAACATTATCTGAGTGACTGAAGTGGAAGCTTAGGAGTTACGGTTAGCTTAGCATCGGAACAATTTATGACGAAACCACAAGAAGATCACTTCTTTCATCTGAATATCCTACCCCTTTAAAATGAAAAGCTATAGATGTATGCACTAATTATTAGAATATCTTACCTATTAAAAATATTTTAATTACAGAAGTGTTTGTAAGAATAAAACAATATCAGGCAGATTTTAAATTGAACAAATTCAAACTCTTTTTCACATTAATGCTGTAGAATGCAGAGAATAATGAACAAGAGTCGGTTACTTTTATCAAAAAGGTAAAGCTTTACTTGTGTTTAAGGATCTAAAATGTTTTAAGAGGGACTCGACATGGCAACCACTGAGCGCCAGGTTTCTCCTCCAGAACCGCTGCGACCCAAACGGACCGTTATCCTGGATCGGCCTGAATCACTCCACAGCAGAACACCAGGAAGGGAGGAGCCCGTCCTGCTACAGGGAGGGCAGTGGAGGTTTTAAAAGACGTTGAGCTCCGGGTCTGATGACAGGACCCCTCATGGGGTCCAAATGCAGAATGCCCCTCTGGCTCTTGACGCCCCTCTGGCTCGTGACGCCCCTCTGGCTCTTGACGCCCCTCTGGCTCTTGACGCCCCTCTGGCTCTTGACGCCCCTCTGGCTTGTGACGCCCCTCTGGTTCAGGATGCTTTCCCAGGACAGATGAACTGGTCCCCCTTTGGCTGGAACTGATGGGAGGTTTTGCTGGAACCCACCTTGACCAGGTGGGTTACCTCTGGCTTTAAGGGCCGTCTGACCCCCGGCCCCCAGCTGCTAAGAGAGGCTCCTCTCCTCCTGGCCAGGAACCGCTCCCAGATCAGCCGTCTTCACCCCCAGCAGTGCTGCTCACTGCGAACAGCGCCTCCTCCTGGTGCCCAGCAGAACAAGTAATGAGTCTCTTTGCCTCCCTCCATTCATCCCAACCAGGTGAACCCTGGTGGTTCTGGTTCTGGTCCCGGTCCCGGTTCCTGCTTAGCAGCAGCCTTCCTGTTCACCACTTTTCGCTGCAGAGCAGTTTTTATCCACAACACGTCCACCGACCTGCGCAGGTCACTGAAACGACAGGACAGCACCTGTTACACATCGACATGCTGAGCTTCATGAAAACAGTTTGACTCAACTGAAATATTTTACAGTACAGATAAAATAAATGAAGTAAAGCTTACCGTGATCTGCAACGACAAAAACAGACCAAACGAAACCACAGGCAGGACCAGAAATCTGCCGAGTCAGCAGAACGTGAGGCAACGCAAGTGGCACGGACAGAACACTGGGTCAGAACCGAGTAAGAACTGGGTCAGAACCTGCTGTTACCTGGGCTGAGCAGGATGACGGACATGGTGATGAGGGAGCAGACCACCAGTATGACCAGTAGGGCGATGGCGATGCCTTTCCAGTTCCTCTGAGGGGGGCTGACCGCAGCCAGGTCCTGCAACAGGAGAACCACAGTTACTCTGCAGAACCAGAACCTGGATCAGGACCAGAACCAGGACCAGAACCAGAACTTGCTTGCTGGGACCAGACTGGTCCCAGACCCCCAGACCGGACTGGTCCCAGACCGGACTGGGCCCAGAGTCCAGTCGTCACACTCCAGGATGTTTAATGCAGCCACACTATGAATTTTCCATCGGCCATCTTTACAGCCGTAAACGTCGCGGCTGCAGCTCCTCCCTCTCTGTTCGTCTCCTCATCCTGATAAAATCAGATTTTCACTCTTTATTTTTCTGAGACATTAATAAAAAGAAAAAGGCTTAAAAACCAAATGCTGCTGATGTGTGGTGGGGCGGCTGCATCCTGCGTTGCCTAGCAACAGAGACAGTTGGAAATGTAAATCTGATCAGCAAACAAACGCATCAACAACAAAATCTCATAAAGAGAAATAACAGAAAACAGCCACTGGAAGCAAAACATGAGCAAAAATGATCATAAAGTGAACAAATGAAGAAGTGATGGGAAGACGGTTTCAGCGATCAGAGACAAACTGAAACTACTGAACGTTACAGCAGCATAAGTGGATGTATTGTTAAAATCTGCTGGGTGTCCCAGTGTTACAGGCTTGTAGTTCCTCCTGCAACACTCTTCGGATCTTTGGTTCCAGCTGTTCTGGGTTCATATTTCTCTATTATATTATAATTTCCAGCCTGAATATTTGACTTTTCTGACGTTTCTTTAACATTCCAAGGCTGAAAAACTGAACCAGCTGATAAATCTGTAGCCATCCTCTGATTTTTAAACGGAAGCTTAGCCCCGCCCCCTGAGAAACACAGAAACTATCAGCAAAGTGGGCGGAGCCTCGTGGCACTGAGGGGCGTGGCCAAGCGTGTGATGCGGTGCTGCTAGCATAGCGGATTTGCTGTTATACCTGGTCACTTTTCAGATCCTCTAAGACTTTATTCAAAAATATATAACATGTTGGAAATATGTTATAACCCTAACCTGTTAGAACCAGGCAGAACCAAACAGAACCAATCAGAACCAATCAGAACCAAACAACCAATCAGAACCAGTGAGAACCAAACAACCAATCAGAACCAGTGAGAACCAATCAGAACCAGGTAGGCGGGTCCACCATCTGATCCTCCTGCTGATTCTTTGTTATTATGTTGTTGAAATCAGAGCAAAATCTGCAGCAGCTCGTCTCCATGGTAACCTGTGACCTCTGACCTATCAGTTAGAGACACCAACTGGCCAATCAGGTTGATTGGAGACGGATCTGACCTGAAGCTCAGGATGGTTCACCCTCCACAGAGTTATTCCTCCAGCTGGCCTGTAGGAGGCGCCGCTGTCAGTGGATCATATTTGCTCACATTTTCCAGGCTGTTTCATTTTCTCCATATTTCCCTCTGGATTATGAAGCTGCTCATTTAAAGCTCATTTTCTCCACAAAAACAGGAAAACAAACGAAGCCGTGGAGCTGAATCCAGGCCGATCCTTCAGCTGGCATCATGTTCACTGAAACACCATCACCAGGTCTGCTGCACAGCAAGCAGCTCAGAAATCTACACTGGGTCAACACTAGTGAACAAAGATGATTTTAAAACATTATAAACTTAAACACAGGAACCTAAAAATGTCTAATAATTA
>NW_006800363.1:373783-374412 GCF_000485575.1 Poecilia formosa
AGGTTTATAATTGATGCATTTAAAGCCGGGAGAGTGGACCAATCAGGCGCTGCCGCTGCTTTATGTCTAAAGTTTACCTCAGTGCGGGTCGCACGCTCCTCCCTTCACTCAAACTGGACACAGGCTGACCTGTATGGATGTTTACATCAACCCCCTGTGAGGAATTGTGATTCTCTGGAGAACTCCACATCAAGGTAGGAGTCTAAACCCGCCTGTTAGCTCTGGTTGAGCAGCTCTACGTGAACCGCAGGAATAACGTAGTCACTTTCAGAGGAGTTGAGGAGCGCTGAGAATGATTTATATTTGTGAACAAAGAATTATACGCAGCGTTTCCATCTCAACACGCTGCCCAGCGTGTGGCGCTGTCTGCCCTGTAAAGTTCATGTCTGTGGTCCCGGTTGGTCGGCGCGTTAGCGGCTAACGAACCAGCGCTAACCTCATCATGCAGGTTCAGGTGAGGAGCTTTAGCGCTCGCCTCGCATCACGTTGGTTTTATATTAGTCATTATTATTTTTCCGGCTACACGAAGCATCAAACCGTATCAGATGCTTTGTCCACTTAGTCAGACAGAGTTAATGAGCGAGGAGATCTGAGAAGCTCGTCCCATAAACTCCAGCAACCACAACAGT
>NW_006800363.1:374422-385611 GCF_000485575.1 Poecilia formosa
CCCATCCACCCATCCACCCATCCATTCATCCACCCATCCCTCCATCCATCATCCATCCATCCTCTGGCTCTTGAATGTTCTCTGTAATATTTGGAACATGGGTGTGTTGTGGACCTTGTCTCTGTCCTGGAGCAGCAGAGGGACGGTTTCTGTCCTCCAGGTTCTGGTCCAGATAAACATTAACCCAGCAGACTTTGACACCTGCAGCAGCTGCTGCAGCTCGACTCAGAGCTTACAGTCAGTCTGCAGCAGCTTCAGAGGAAGAACCCCCCAGCTGGACCTGCCCGTCTGCCGGATCCTCCCAGGCAGGACACACATTGGCTCCGCAGCAGGAGGTGTGTGCGCAAGCCCCGCCCCCACGGCGGTCAGAAAGGCCCTGGCCCCGCCCCCAGACGTCAGGACGGTATAAGAGGAGTGAGGAGCGTTTCTCCCGTAGCGCTTCTGCAGGAAGCACCACCCGATCCGAGTCTGTCTCCGCTCCTGTTGCCTGTTGCCGTGGATACCGAGACATGCTATTCTGCCACCCGCAGCCTGAGTCCTACCAGCAGCAGCAGCAGCTGCAGCTCCAGCAGCAGCACTCCACCAGCTACATCAGGTGAGCTTCACCTTGCTCCAGTCTCGGTCTGTTTCTGCTGAATTTCTGGAGTTTTTTTCCTGTTTTTTTCCGACTTTTATTGTTTATTCTGAGAGTCTGGAACCTTTGCCCCTCTGATGAGTTGATTAGATAAAGCTGAAGGCAATACGCCGTTTTTCTATTATTGGAACATTTATGGCCCGTTATGTGAGCGCAGAGCTGCAGTCAGGACGCGTCTCCTCCGCCCTGTCCTCCAGGGACGCCCTGGCGCCCTTCCTGAAGACCGAGGAGGCGCGGCTCCGGGCGGACAGCGGCGCCCGGCGCCCGCCCTTCCACTACGTCCTGTGCGCCGCCACGTCTCCGGCCGTCAAGCAGCAGGACGAGACGCTGACCTACCTGAACCAAGGTACCGTCCCTCTGGATCCAATCGGGACCAGCCGACAACAACCTGGAGGATTCACATAATTATTGAAGAAATCAATTAATCCATTAATTGGATAAAAACATTTAACACTTTAGCTCATTGTGTGCAAGATTAAAATGCAAATAAACAAATAATTCAATTAATTTTAATAATTGTTGATCATCTGCAGCTAAATATCAACATGAGGAAAACTGAACACCAGTAAAGTATAAATACACACATTTCTAATTTAAAAACTTTAAATTAATATTTAATATGATTTAAAATGGAAACACTTAAAAAGTAATCTGAGATATAGAAATTCAATAATAAATGTATTCTGCTGAATTATGCTAGAAATAATGTTTGTTCACATTAAAATGTAAGACCAGAAGTTTACATACAGCCGTTTTCTGGATGAATGCTGCTTGAATCTGTTGATTTTTATTAAAGATAAAATGACAAAAAACGAGAAGCCAGGTCCAGATATTTACATACCCCAGAGAAACATTTCTCCCTCTGAAAACTGGACCAGAACCAAACCAGTAGAACCAGTCTGGACCCTCAGCATCAGTCTGCCGCCACCATGCAGCTGCAGACTGAATCCTTTTCCAGATGTTCTTCTGGTCCAAACGGGACTGGGGTGTATGAATATATCTGACCCTGTCAGAAAATCTTTCCCCCTAAATATGATTGAAATAAATGATTAAAGGTCCAGAAACGATGAAACGGTGAGCTCCAGGTTCTGCAGAACCTCACGGGTCCAACATGTTGGTTCTTCATGTTTATTATGTTTCCTCTTCCTTCCTGTCTCTCTGATCGGTTCTGTCTGGTTTCTGCTAAACTCCAACTGGTCCGAACCAGAACCTCCATTTACTTCGACCAGAACCCTCCAGGTGTTCTGGAGGTTCTGTCTGTGGAGAATCATCTACCTCCAGGGAACAGAGTCCCCAAAGCTGCTTTCGGCTCCCTTTGGACCGGGTTCCGGTCCGGGAACGCGCCTGAGAATGCTGACAGTTTGAAGACGATGATTATTTTCTGCGAGAGTTGGACAGATTTGCTCCAGCAGTTGGGTGAACTGGACCCAGACACAAAGCAGCTGAAACGAGCCGGGTCGGTTCTGTCGGACCGTCACCTCCTCCTCTGGAGGCTCCCGGCTCCATCTCAGGGCAGACGGGAGCCATGATGGGGCGGCTAGGCAGGAAGAAGTCTCCTCCTGCAGGTGACGCCTGGACGTCCCGGTCCGGAGCCGTCCCGGCCCGGTCCGGAGCCGTCCCGGCCTCCTGGTCTCGGTCCAGTGTGAAGGAGCTTCTCCGTGCCTCAGGTTCCTGTTTCAGACCTGTTGGAGTTACTATCCTTGGCTGGCCTTCATGTCGGGCTCTCAGGGTTCCTGCAGTGATTCAGTTTCCATCTCCTCTGTTCTGATTGACTGATTTTCCATTTATTAAATTTTAATCAGGTTTTCTTTAATGTTTTAATATGTAGGTCAGTCCTACGAAATCCGTATGCTTAACAGAAAGCTAGTGGAGTATTCAGATATAAGCAGCAGATATGTGAAGGTAGGTGGAAGCCTCCATGTTGTCTGTTTGTTCATGTCTTCTCTGCTTCTCGTTCTCGTCTGTTTCTCCACTGTCTCGGTTTGTCGCGGGTCCCTGAACGCACCGTTCCCTCTCCGAGGGCCGGTGGCAGCTCAGTGCTGTCGCTCCTTCCTCTCCTTCTGCTCCGCCTTGCCGGGCTTTCTCCACGCTTGGCTCAGATGCTTCCTCCAACCAAAACTCCTGAAGAAAACCCGGCAGCTGCTCTGCAGCTCTGTGTTGAAACTGTGTTGAGGTGATGAAGGCCGCCTCCTGCCTGAGGAGGGGCTGCAGGTCCGGTCCGGCCGGTTCTGAGTGAGCGGACCTGTGGGACGTTCCTGCGTCGGCAGGCTGGCTGCCGCTCGCTGCTTCCTGGAAGTAGAAACATGTGGCAGCTGAGCTAACCAGGAGATGTTTGACTTCTCCGCAGTCATGCATGGGGCCTCCCTCCATAAACGTCTCCATGGTGATGCTGCTGATGTCATCAGCAGGTTCTGGTTCCTCTCAGAACCAACATGGTTCATGGGAACAAGACAAAGAGGACAGATGGAGTAGAACCTGGAGTCAATCTGGGTGGAGGCTCCAGTCTGTCCTCACCTGTCTGGCACCATGAGTCCTCAGCAGCTGATTGGTCCTCCAGAACCAATCAGACGGCGAGGCTCTGGCTGATCTGGCTTTATTCTGAAAGGAGCTGAACTTCCTGTGAATTTCTCCTCCTTCATTGAGGCTGATGATGTGACTGAGTGAATCCAGGCGTTCCCCCGCCCTTTGACCTGCCGCTGCTTCTCTGCAGAGCATCGTGCGCATCGTGTTTCACGACCGCCGGCTGCAGTACATGGAGCACCAGCATCTGGAGGGATGGAGGTGGAACCGCCCCGGAGACCGGATCCTGGATATAGGTGAGCTCATCCAGAACCTGCCTGAACCCCGACAGGTTCCTCTAAAGACGCTCTGGTTCATCCTGAAGGGAGAAGAACCGACTCCACCTTTAGGTATCAGGCTCAGCGCCGCAGCTCCACTGCGCATAGGGAGCCGACGGGCAGGTGGGTCGGGCTTATTTCATTATGTTTCCCTTGTTTTCAGCTCACTTTGTCACCAAACAAATGCCCTGGAAAGCCCTGAATTAAAGGTCATTCCTGCTCAGTGGGTGACCTTTGACCCCTCCCAGGTTGATGAACAGCAACAGTTGCTGCTCTGAGATCATTGCTGGAGTCATCGACTTCCTGCTTCACTCTGATGATGATGTTTAGGACTCTGGGTGCGTTCGGACCTTCAGGTTGAGGATCGCTAACCGGACTGCTGTCCTTCCTGCAGATGTTCCCCTCTCCGTGGGGATCCTGGACCCGCGTTCAGACCCTCTGCACCTCAACACCATCGAGTTCCTCTGGGATCCCTTGAAGAACGCTTCTGTCTTCATCCAGGTGCGGATGGACCTTTGTAGAATGCTACTGCCAGCGTTCCTGCTCTAGTCTCACTCCGTGTTTCTCCACAGGTCCACTGCATCAGCACCGAGTTCACCCCCAGGAAGCACGGCGGGGAGAAGGGCGTTCCGTTCTGCCTCCAGGTGGACTCCTTCACCTCCAACGACCAGGGGGAATACGTGGAACACGTTCATTCGTCCAACTGCCAGGTCAAGGTCTTCAAGGTACTCAACCTGGCGAGCGGCGCCCGGCCGGCTGCGTTCAAAACGCTCCAACTGTCTCATCCTGTGTGTGAAGCCCAAAGGAGCAGATCGCAAGCTGAAGACAGACAGAGAGAAGATGGAGAAGAAGACGCCTCAGGACCGGGACAAGTACCAGCTGTCCCATGAGACCACCCTGCTGAAGGAGGTGAGGATCAGAACCAGCCGCTCTCTGATTGGCTGCTGGGCTCAGCAGACAGGATGACATCATCTCAGGGTTTCAGTGTCTCTGAACACGAAGTGGATCAACAGGTTCTGTTAATCTGGTTGAGCTTTAACTGGATCAGAGACATTCCGTAGTGTTGGACCAGTAGAACCAGCAGGAAGCCTTTGGTCCCAACACAGTTCTGCTCCTGAGCAATCAGCTGGTTCTGGTTCTGTGCTGAAGCCTAACTGGGTGGTTTGTCCTCTGTCCCAGTGCTCCCAGTGGCCTGAAAGCCTGAACCTGAGCAGCAGCAGCACTCCGTCACCCGTCTGCCTCAACTCGCCCTGCGGCTTCACGGACGGGTAAGTCGGAGCCGAGCTTCTCCTTAGTGTGGAGGGAAGAGATCAGAGATCCTGACGTCTGATTGGCTGCTTCAAGTCAACATAACTTAGTCTGCCATGTCTGAGTCTGAGGCCGGTGTTTTCCCTGAAATGCAGAAATAACTTCAGTATCAGAACTAAATATCTGTAATTTATCACCGATAAACTGAGCACTAGCTGCTGGAAGCTAGCAGGCGGGGCTAACGGCCAGCTAGCTACCAGCCAGCTAGCTACCAGCTAGCTACAGAGTCAAATAAAAAAATATCCCAATGAAACAAAAACTAGATGAAAATTATGGGGATAGTTTATTAATCAGTTTGTCTCTTGATTTATTCCAGGCTTCATTGTTTATTTGTTTCATAACGAGTTTAATTCATGAAGCTACTTTACGTATTTTATCAATTAATATTTTATAAGTTTTATTTTCTTTATTTCATGTTCTTATTTTCAAGTGAAGGAGCGGAGTTTTCTCTGGCTCCCATTAAAATGTTTTTTTTCATTTATTTGGTTTTTCTGTCAATAACAGTATCTATTTATCCGTCGGGTTCTGTGATTTGGTTCTGTTGGACCCGTGTTGCCATGGAAACTGGTTTTCTTCTGCTAACTGAGGACGACGTTGTTTTAATGAAAGCTGAAACCAGTTCAGCTGACCATCTACATTTGGTTACATCTGAGTTACGTTTTATTGTGAAAGATTAATTCTGTTTCCTGTCGGATCCAAAAGTCCAGAACCGCCAAGGGGAAGAAAAATAAAGTTTTTAACCTTTTTCACAAACTGAATTCTGAGGGCGGTTTGCATTTGCGTTCTCGAGTGAGAACTATGAAAACCTCCAGAGAGTGTGTGGGTTGTCTGGCCTTTGACTAGGCCATGAGGCTGCTTTGATCTAAAGCAGCGGTGGGCAATCCTGGTCCTGGAGGGCCGGAGTCCTGCAGCTCTTAACGCCTCCCTGGTCCAGCAGCTGAACCTCCTCAGTGCATCAGGTTCTGCTGACGACCTCAGGATTCGACTCGGGTGTGTTGAAGTGGAGACGCATCTAAAAGTTGCAGGAGGCCGACCGTCCAGGCCTGGAGCCGCCCAGCCCTGACCTAAAGCATGCCTCAGTTTTCAGGTTTTTATCAGAAACATCCCATCATTTTCCTTCAACTTGACAGTTTTCCGTTCCAAAAATCACTGAAGGCTGGAACTGGACAAAATGTGACCGATGGTTGATGGGGTGTAAATACTTTCCAGCACAGCGTAGTGAGAACTTCAGCCTCTTAGGGCTGATAAATATAAAACATTCAAGTTGAAATATAAAACTTGCAGCTAACTGGTGCATCTGATGCAGGAACATAAAAAACTTCAAAAATTAATATTTTCCAAAACTATCTAAGGTGCAAAAAAGCTAAAAGTTGCCTGAGCTCTAGGAGAGACGGGTCAAAGGTCCAGGCGTCCTGGAGGCGCCGCTCTGCAGGAACCAGGAGGGAAACGTTTGCACCAGAACCAGCAGCAGAACCAGAACCAGCAGCAGAACCAGAACCAGCAGCAGAACCAGAACCAGCAGCAAGCCATTGATTCATCTGAGTGTGAAACAGAGAGGAAGAGGAAGAACTTCAGGTTATTCATCAGCTCCGGTTCCGACTTCTGGTCCTGTTGGACCTGTTGGTTCTGTTGGTTCTATTAAATCGGTCTCATCCTCTGATTGGCTAAACACTAAAGGTGCATTCAGAGTAACTGGATTCTCTGGGCTTCAGGGTTTGGTTTCCCTCCGGGGCTCCTGTAGTAATACCTCACAGGGCCAGAAGGGGGCGATGCAGCCAATACTGTTGTTCTGGTTGTTCAGAAGTAAAAACCAGCAACTTTTCATGCAGTAACTGAACAATAAATTGTGATTGTGGCGAGTGGTGCAGGCGAAGCAGAAAGTCAATCACTTCCTGTGTTTTTCTTCCTCATGCTCATGTTTCTATAGCAACTGTTCTCCGAAGCAGCAGGCGGAGGTGTTCATGCCTGGCGGCTCGGATGTAAGTAACTGGGTGCAGCGTTAAATGCTTAATCCTGCTCTCTTATCTCCTTTAGGCCAGTATTTGGAGAAAGTGGATGCTGTGCAGCAAAACTCATTTCAAGGACTCTTCTTCTTTTTGACATGTAGCATCTTCTGCCGTCGTCGTCGCCGCAGGACGCTCAGCGGTGGCTGCAGCGCCACAGGTTCTCGCCTTTCTCTAGGCTCTTCTTCAGCTTCTCAGGTACAGTGGCAGCGGTACGGGGCGGGGTGGGAACCGCAGCCCGGCTGGAAAATAAACTGGAAATCACTTCGACGTCCTTTAAATGGACATCTCTAAAGGTCAGAGGTCACTGGGGTAAAAACCAAAGACATTCTCCACATATCAGGCAAACGCTAAGCAAGCTACAGCATCAGTGAGTCTAGCTCAGTGTTTCTCCACCTGGTCCTCAGCCCCCCTGCTCTGCGTGTTTTAGGTGAGCCTTTA
Source organism: Poecilia formosa (assembly GCF_000485575.1). NCBI lineage: Eukaryota > Metazoa > Chordata > Actinopteri > Cyprinodontiformes > Poeciliidae > Poecilia > Poecilia formosa. The sequence goes on from NW_006800363.1 coordinate 381,646, forward strand.
TTCCAGAACAGCTGATTCAAATGACTGCAGGACCATCAGGAGCTGCAGATCCTGTTAATCACCCAGAGACACAATCCAGGTGGCAGAAGAGAAACACCTGAAACATGGAGGACAGGGGGCCTGAGGACCAGGGTGGAGAAACACTGATCTAGACTGACTCACTGAGGATTGGTTGGTTTCTGGTGGTTGTTATTTTTGTCCTGAGGTAAGAGTTGCTAACGTTGGGTGGTTTAAAAGCTGCCTGATCTCCGGTCAGAGGAAACGATGAGCAGTAGGACAGACTCCGTGTTTTGGGCTGGAAGCGGTCCAACAGAACCTGAGAAAACAGGACATGATTTTGGGTTTGTTTTCCAGCAGTCAGGAGCTGAACGTTAGAGACGCTCCAATCAGTGGCCTGGTTCTGATTAGCTATCAGCAGGTCATATTCTGGTACGTCTGTAGAGCCTGGTGTAACAGCCTCAGTTAGCCGAAATGCAATAAACAGCCAGCATAAAATTAACAATATTTATTAGTACAAAATGGTGTGTATTTGCAAAAAAACAAACAAAAATGAATGAAAAACAAGGAAAAATGAAAATCAAACTCTAAAAGAACAGTAGGGTGCAGCAACAACTGCAAAAAAACAAAAATTAAACGCTTATTAAATCTTTGCAATAAAAATACAATTAAATCCAGTTAAAAAATATAAAAATCCTACCTGCAGCATCGAACAACCACACCCCCAGGTGATGCTACCATCAGATCATCAATAATGACAGAGTGGCCCTATAAAAACACCCTGTCAGCACTGACTTAATACGATCAGATTAAAAGAATTTTGTCCTTACCACAAAAACAGACAAACCTCATTAGAAACAGTGGAACGCACAGAGGAGATTGACAATTGGCCACTTGCCTGCCAGCTTCCCTTTTATGGGAGCTCAAGGTGTGGAGAGAGCGACACCTACTGGTTCCACCTGTTACACTGAGGCAGGTCGGGCCCGGCTGCCAGCAGAACTTGTAGCTTTTGCTCGTGTTGCAGGAGCCGACCTGCTGAGGATGAGCAGAGCGGATCTGATCCAGATCTGTGGTCCGGCTGACGGCATCCGGCTCTTCAACACCATGAAGGGAAGGTGAGGCGCCGTGATGAGCTTCTTCATCACGCCAGAGAAACGGCGCCGGTTCCGGAGGCATCAGATAAAACAACCGAGGTGCCTGATTCTCAGAACGTAACGTCGGTTTGTGCAGCAGCTGGAGAAATGTGCACTTAGCCCAACATCCCAATCGATAGCTGGAAACTTTTTCTTTCACAATCCATGCAGTCCAACAGAACCCACTGGTTTCATATGTAATCCCACCGGCCCGATTGGAGCGTCTGTCCAAACAGTCCATGTAGAATCCGTGCTGTCCATTTAGTCCATATAGATCAGGGGTCCCCAAAGTGGGTCCTGGAGGCCCGGCATCCTGCACATTGCAGTCCCCCCCCGGGGGGAAAAAACGTTTCAACAAGGCCAGGGTCCCCCGAAGCCCCCAAACAGCCATCATTTGATCCAGGCGCGTTAAACCAGGGAGAGACTAAAACATGCAGGATGCCGGGCCTCCAGGACCCACTTTGGGGACCCCTGATATAGATAGAATCCATTGGACCCAATAGGTTCTATTGGACCCATTTGAGTCCATTAGACTCCATCGGGTCCACATCTTCCATTCAGCGCATTTGGGTCGGTCCAGCCTGTTGATCCCGTTGCCTCTCTTGTCCAGGAGTGTCCAGCCCCGCCTCACCCTCTACGTGTGTCAGCAGCAGCAGAGTGGCGGCCCGGCGGCCATGACGCCCGGCGGCTCCGACGGTGAGCGGCTCCCTCTCTTCTGGCTCGTAACAAACATTTACTCATCTTCAGGCTACAGCACAGAAACCATTCACTTCTCACGTGAAGAACCTTTGGGACCCAGCTGGTCGGGTTTCACATTGGACATGTTCAGGGCTGGCATTGGACCAGAGGAGATGTCACCAGTTTAACCAGTCTGCCCAGTAACAGTGAACTGTTTGCTCCTCTGCTGAATTAAATATTTTCTGATATTCATCTTCAGTGGAGCGTCTGCACCTCAGCAGCGCTCTGCGGGTCGGATTCAGACATGATCTGGACCTGCAGCAGCTTTCTCACTCAGCCTGTGAATGAAGTCGGCTTGCTGTGTGCAGTCCAGGGTTTCCCCCAATGTATAAGCCTGGCAGCCCGCCATGCTTTGCTAGCTCCCCCACCAGACTAAACATTGCTTGTTTTTGCTTTTAAGAAAATAATAATTTAGAAAAATAATCACTTACTTTTCTTCTTTATTTTTTTTGCCGGATTGCAAGCATCTGTTGCTCTGAGCGTTTCAGTGACAGAGCAGATTTGTTCCTAAAAGATATGTTTATAGAAGATAGGTTTATAATTGATGCATTTAAAGCCGGGAGAGCGGACCAATCAGGCGCTGCCGCTGCTTTATCTCTAAAGTTTACCTCAGTGCGGGTCGCACGCTCCTCCCTTCTCTCAAACTGGACACAGGCTGACCTGTATGGATGTTTACATCAACCCCCTGTGAGGAATTATGATTCTCTGGAGAACTCCACATCAAGGTAGGAGTCTAAACCCGCCCTGTTAGCTCTGGTTGAGCAGCTCTACGTGAACCGCAGGAATAACGTAGTCNTGCTGCCCAGTAGTCGTACAACAGGTTAGGTAGAGCCAAACCCCCCACTTCCCTTTGTTTCTGAAGGAAACGCCTACTGATTCTGGGGTGTTTATTGCTCCACATGAACGAAGACAGCTGTTTATCAATAAGTCTGAAGCATGATTTTGGGAGAAACATCGGAATACTCTGAAAGAGATGCATAAATCTTGGCAAGATGTTCATTTTAATGCAACTTTGCCAGCTAGGGATAAGTTTAGGATGCTCCACTTCTGGAGGTCGTGCTGAAGATTACTGAGCAGAGGAGTGACATTTTTTTCAAACAGATCCGAAAAAGAACGCGTCACATTGATTCCCAAATATTTGAATCCTGTTCTAGAGAGAGGGAAGGGCAAGTCAGTTTCTGTAATTTAGAGTGCAGGGTTATTAATTGGAAAACATTCACTCTTAAGGAAGTTCAACTTATATCCTGAAAATTTACCAAAACGGTTCAACAAGCTCACAATGTTGGGCATGGATGATACCGGGTCCGAGATGTAGAGTAATAAGTCATCTGCGTGTAAGGACAGCCGATGTTCCAGATGTTTTCTATAAATACCCTTAAAGCCCTGTGAAGTCTTAAGCATAATTGAAAGTGGCTCAACAGCTAAAACGAAGAGGAGCGGGCTGAGAGGACAGCCCTGCTGGTACCCCTGGACAAAGAGAAGGGCCCCATCAGCACCTCTAACAGCTTCTGTGTTGGATTTAATCTGGGAGAGGAGGAGGAGTTTAACTGGCCAACATAAAAACAATCAGTCATAATTACAGTTTATTAATTTGTATTTGTGAACAAACAGTTCCAACTCAAAGATTAAACTTGCATCATCAGATTGTTGCTACGGTAACGAAACAATCTAACTATGAATATTGTTCTTTGAACTTTTAGTAAACTTGCCAGGTCCTTAAAATCTTATATTTAAATGTTAAACAATTTAAAATCCTTTAATCTACTTATGCTGAAACCAGTAAATCAAATTCAGCAGAATTGATCATCTCAATAAATAAATGTTGCATTCATGTATTTGTGTTAAAATAGTAGCATTTATGGCCCCTGAAGCCCTGGGGGCCCGATGAGCCGCTGAGTTGATTTGGATTAAACAGAAATGCAAATAATTGAAATTAATTTTAATTGTATTTTTTGGTTTGTTGTTTTTAAGACTAGTTGTGGGTTTAAGGTATCGTTTCACTGGAGATGTTCCAGTAACACATATTTACCCAGTAATATTTTTACATTTCCTGTCTATTTAACATCTTTTAATACAAAAACACGGTGGACCGACCGCC
>NW_006800363.1:385621-395221 GCF_000485575.1 Poecilia formosa
CAGATCTAATTAAAGAAAAACTGGAAGGAAGTTTGATGAAGGATAAATGAGAACGAAGCTCAGCATGAACCTCTGGAAAACAATTAAAAATCTTAGAAGGAACGTCTCACAGAACCGCCAGGACTCCGTCCACTTGGGTTTCCCTCAGTGTATTACAGGCCTGGCAGCCCGCCGGGCTCAGCACTGCTTGTTTTTGTTTGTTTAAATAAGCAGCACTGAAAACGTCTCTGTTGTGCCGAGCTTTTCACTGGCGGAGCAGATTCATTCCTAAAAGACAATCTGCAGTCGATTCATAAACCCACAGAGAGCGGACCAATCAGGCGCTGCTGCTGCTTTATCTCTAAAGTTTACCTCAGTGCGGGTCGCACGCTCCTCCCTTCTCTCAAACTGGACACAGGCTGACCTGTATGGATGTTTACATCAACCCCCTGTGAGGAATTATGATTATCTGGAGAACTCCACATCAAGGTAGGAGTCTAAACCCGCCCTGTTAGCTCTGGTTGAGCAGCTCTACGTGAACCGCAGGAATAACGTAGTCGCTTTCAGAGGAGTTGAGGAGCGCTGAGAATGATTTATGTTTGTGAACAAAGAATTATACGCAGCGTTTCCATCTCGACACGCTGCCCAGCGTGTGGCGCCGTCTGCCCTGTAAAGTTCATGTCTGTGTTCCCGGTTGGTCGGAGCGTTAGCGGCTAACGAACCATAACCTCATCATGCAGGTTCAGGTGAGGAGCTTTAGCGCTCGCCTCGCATCACGTTGGTTTTATATTAGTTATTATTATTTTTCCGGCTACACGAAGCATCAAACCATCAGATGCTTTGTCCACTTAGTCAGACAGAGTTAATGAGCGTGGAGATCTGAGAAACTCGTCCCATAAACTCCAGCAACCAGAACAGTTTCTGTGATTCTTATTAAAACTCAACAGACACTAAATGTCAGAGCTGCTAAAGCCACATTAGCAGCATTATATTAAATATGCCATTTGTTGCTCATCTCTGCTCAGTGCAGCAGGTTTAACTCATCCTGCAGGGCCGGTCCAAGGCTGATGAGGCCTGGGGCAGAATCTGACTGAGGGGCCCCATCAGCACCTCTAACAGCTTCTGAGTTGGATTTAATCTGAGAGAGGAGGAGGAGTTTAACTGGCAACATAAAAACAATCAGTTATAATCCAGTTTATTCATTTGTATTTGTGAACAAACAGTTCCAACTCAAAGATTAAACTCGCAGCATCAGATTGTTGCTATGGTAACGAAACAATCTAACTATGAATATTGTTCTTTGAACTTTTAGTAAACTTGCCAGGTCCTTAAAATCTTATATTTAAATGTTAAACAATTTAAAATCCTTTAATCTACTTATGCTGAAACCAGTAAATCAAATTCAGCAGAATTGATCATCTCAATAAATAAATGTTGCATTCATGTATTTGTGTTAAAATAGTAGCATTTATGGCCCCTGAAGCCCTGGGGGCCCGATGAGCCGCTGAGTTGATTTGGATTAAACAGAAATGCAAATAATTGAAATTAATTTTAATTGTATTTTTTGGTTTGTTGTTTTTAAGACTAGTTGTGGGTTTAAGGTATCGTTTCACTGGAGATGTTCCAGTAACACATATTTACCCAGTAATATTTTTACATTTCCTGTCTATTTAACATCTTTTAATACAAAAACACGGTGGACCGACCGCCAGGTGAGCAGGTTTACTGGGGGAACCCTGAGTCCGTNGCTGCTGAACCTGTTGGAGAAGATCGCTGGGCTCTACAGCATCGCTCCACAACAGATCACACACATCTACCGCCAGAAGACCACAGGGATCCACGTCCTGGTATCTGACCAGGTAACTAGTGCCATTTAGTAGCCGGACCGAGCTGTGGTACCAGAACCGACTTGTTGCAGCCTGGCATCTTCATCTGGAGACGTTCGTGGATCAGTCAGCTGTTCTAGAATGTTCTCCCTGCAGAGCCCGGCGCAGGGAGCAACATGGCAGGGTTCAGCCATGTTGAACCGAAACATCGGGCTGATGTCTGCAGCATCTGCTGGTTCTGAGGTCCGCTACAGATTTCAGTGTTCTAACACAGTGGTCCCCAACCTTTTTATTACCACAGACCGGTCAAGACTTGGAAAGTTTGCTGCGGCCCGGGGAGGGGAGGGGGTGACAGGGAGCCAATCAGAAAGCGCGGTGACGTCAGAACAGAGGGGAATCCCAAACAGCTGACATATCGCTCAACTGAGAGTCCGGTGGATATCAGAGATGATATGTGGAAATGTTTATTATTATATGTAAAGGTCATTATTATATACGTTTATGTTTATTCAGTTAAAAATGTTAACTATGAAAAAACACAAATAGAGCAGCTTCTCCCTCCATCTTTTATCCACCTCTTTTTCTGTTTGTTTCTTTTATCTCTTAAAATGTCTCCACAAACTGTCACTATTGTTTCTACATCGTCATCCATGTTTGGTCATTCTAAATCCCCATAAGCTATGTTGGGGGTTTTACTGGATTATCCTCTGGAATCGGGATGTTCGTGACTGGACTCGGTTCGTGTTGCTCCTGCCTTGAGGCTGAACACGAACCGAACCTGTTGGACTTTTATCAGCTCTGTGGTCACAGAGGTTTGGAGAATCGGCCGACAATCCTTAAATCTTGCCGTCTAAACCAGACTTAAGACTCACAAGCTCTACTCATCTCCTCTCGACCGCTGCCCAAACGCTCTGACTCTGGTCGCTATGGTAACGTTTATATATCCCTTCAAAATAAGATACAGATGCGCCACAAAAACGAACATTTTACTTTTGTGAAAATTTTAACTCACGATAATGACTAACGGAGCCCTGAGCTTGTTTCTCTGCACCGAGACGGTCCCATCAGGGAGTGATGGAGACAATAACAACCGAAGTGTTGCTTATATCCACAGCCTGCTGGGTCTCTAGTGGCGAAGCAGTTTGAAGCTTCATTGCCTCATTAGCAGCCGGTCACCACGTGTTACTCAGAGCGGCTGGTAATGTTTGACTCACCTACCGGTCCGGGATAAATCCATCCTCCTGTCTCTTCTCTGGGCCTTTTCCCCTTTGCAAAGAAACCTGATCCGTTTCTTACTCATTTTGCTGCTTGTGGCTCAGGCGCGCAAGTAAATGAGAGAATCCGGTTAAAGGATTTTCAAAATAAAAGATCCTCCAGACTCAAATAATGCATAAAACGGAAATATTTAATTATTTCTTGCGCGGCCAATTGGTACCAATTGGTACCGGGCCGCGCAATTGGAACCACTGTTGGGAACCACTGTTCTAACAGAACCGGTGTGAGTTGCTTCTAGAACTCATTAGTTAGCAGCTCATTAGTGCGTCCGGCCCAACTCCCGATCCAAACGACTGAATCCTGTCCTGCTAACGATCCAATGATGGTTAATGGGGCGGAACAGAACATGTTGACCCAGACACATCCAGAAGTTGCAGGACTGCACTTCCTGTCTGCTACAGGAAGTGGTGGGGATGGCTCTGTTGCACTACTGCATGAGCATCCAAACCTGAAGCTGTGGCCCGGTTCTGGACGGGTCTGATGGTTCTGTCTTCAGCCTCAGCAGGTGAAGCTGTGGTTGCTAACGCGTTAGCATCAATAGCAGCTGAATAAGAACATGGTGGTCAATAACTGGGTTTAACTACACCAGAACCAGAACCAGTAGGAAGGAGACAGCTGCAGTCAGGTTGCTTGTTTATGACCACAGGACCAGGAGTAAAGCTGTATGGTACCAAACTACATGTTCTGGTTCTGGTTCTGTTTCAGATGGTGCAGAACTTGGGAGAAGAAGCCAGTTTTCTCATCAGCACCATCAGAGGTAAAGCTGTTCCTGTGGGCTATAACGGTGCCACCATCAGGCGGTCCTGATCATCACTGACCCAGTTCTCCTCTGAGCAGATGAAACTTCTGACGGCTACCATGTCGTGATGAAATGAGCAGCAGGGGGCGCCGTCAGCGCGGCTGTACAGACTTTACATCAGTAATTCAGTGGAACTTCAGATCCATCTTGATTTTGGATGTTTTCTGTAAATCATTGTGCCTGGACCAGCAGAGAAGGACTCCCAATCAGAACCGGTTTTCATCACTGGCAGAACAGAAACACGGACGACCAAACCTTTCCACCTCTGGGTTTTATTGACGGGTCAGAACAGAACAGGCTTGTTTTCAGGCAGCAGAGGGAACCAGTTTAAACTGGGAACAGCTAGTTTTAATTAGCATTTTGCTCTAAATCATATAATTTATGGCTGTATGTTGCATGTTTAGAAAAATAATGTGGATTTTATTTTGCTGCATAAGAACTGATGTGATGAGAACGGCTCCTAAAGCTAAGCTAAAGCTAAGCTAAAGCTAAGCTAAAGCAGATGCACTTCTGCCTGAAAATGCAAATGGTAGAATAAAAACTTTGATATGTTGGAAAGATGTAAAATAATACTGCAAATATTAAAATGTTTTCTCTGTAGCCAACAGTTTGTTTTATTGTGATCTGGATTGATGGATGATGGATACTGGAGCAACCAGCCACAGACTGGGGGAGTCCACTGGGACAGACGGTCCAGTTTTGGACCTGAAGCCTCTCCAGGCTGGATGGTGTCAGGAGAATCAGGATCAGGTTTATTGCAGTAGAACAGTTTAGAAATAAGGTTTAGTTTCCCTCAGATGTACCTGCTGCAACGTGACGCCTCTACAGATTCACACTAAGATACAAATATAAGAACAGCAGAGCAAACAATGAGGAGCCAGAACAGTTAAATACTGTGCAGTTATGAAAACCAGCGTGCTCCCTTCCAAAGGCGTGTGCAGCTCAGTGGGATCATGTTTAAAATGTATACATGTAACATTTAATTGTTAAATGGTAATAAATTAAATGTTTAAAAAAATCGTATTTCTCTTAAGCACTACATGTATTTGATACCTTAATCCTGAACTGCATCAATATACTGTCCTAGTTAAAACAAGTGAGTGAAGTTGTAAATCAGAGCAGGTTTGTTTTGTTTCCTTTCTGCCGCCGAACATTCAGGACTGGAGCAAAAACCATGTGAGGTCCTGGGCTCTGCAGCTGGACATCAGCAGCCCAGTCCTAGATGCTTCAGATCTAACCAGTACGGGTCTGACGTTTGGACCAGCTAAACTTGTCATTCATGCCAGAGAGAAGGTGATGAACTCAAAGAGCCAGAAGCCAGCCAGTTCCTGCAACAAGCCTGGAAAACCCAGCAAGCCGTTTCCGTTCAGACACATTCAGATACGAAGAGGCCAGCGTTCTAGATGTCACAGAATCTGGTGCTTCAAGTTCACCTCTGAGGTCAGTTCGGTTTGCAGCTGCCTGCACCAATGGTACCATACATTTTGGAATAGGAGACAGGCCAGACTTTGTTCATGGTCAGGTTTTGGGAGTGCTTCTTAATTACAAACAAGCATATGCTAACAGCCTACAGTCAGCCATCAAACCGTTGAGGTTATGAACAGAAATACATGAAGTGGACATTGAGCCTCAGTCTGCCATCTGTGAAGAAAACATCTTCCACACTTACAGCACAAAAAAGGCACAAAGACCAAAGAAACAGAATCACAACCACCAAAGTCTCTCTACATCCGAGACGGTGGCAGCAGCAGAGACCTGCTAGCATCAAGCACATCTTCCACGGTAGGGTACCACACCTTCACTGGCCAAATGCCTCAACTGTCACTGCTCCGCAAGAACGCAGAGGAGAAGCACTTCAAAAGAATAAGGAGCACAACTCAAGGCTCCAGGTTAACTCGCATGATAACCGGTGGAACCCTGTCATAGGAAAAGTCCCACTTTGAGCGTAATGTGATCATGACAAGCAAATCTCATCCAAGCCATTTTGAACATCTGGGTTTCCTCATAGAGCTTGACCCGACTGCTGCTTTAGACTTTGACCCTGACTCAGGTAAACATGGATTACAGACTTACTTTGACCAGCAGAGCACTGTGAGCCCACATTTACCTGGGGGTTGAAGACGTAGCTAACAAACTGAAGTTAATTCAAAACACCAGCTGGGTTTTCTGCAACAGAGAGATTGAGCATGAGGCGCCCTCAGATGTCGAGGCGCCCTTCGCTGATGGACAAGGGCGCCTCGGTTTGAGACACGATTTCTTTCTTGTGCTGGAAGGATGAGCTAAACAAGAGGTTCCTTGTCATTTTCTTACTTTTATCAGCAGTGAGGGAGGAAATGGATCCCCTTGTTGAGACCTTCAGGATGTTCCTGCAGGAGCTCAGAGAGCCAGGACAAATCCTCTGTATCTGTGACAATGAGAACACTTTCATTTCATGGAGGGATCTCATTGAGGCCAAGTGCAGAGTCGACATCTCTGACAGATGCATCTCTGAGCTCAGCTTTGCTGAAGTCAATGGAACCGTCCTCAGTCTCTGGTCAGAGAACCGCAGAGCCAAACGGTTCCTGCCATGTGGGGGTGAGAGCAAGGTGCCTCTTGAGAAAAGATTTGAGCAAACCTTGAATACTTTGGAGATCTTGTGTGTGAATCAGTGTGAAGGAGGAAATGAGGACAGAGCTGCCATAGAGGAGAACTTCTATAGAGGTGGGAAGGTATCATGGTGGAATTTCTATTTCTCTGAATTACCTGGATCAATACCATTCATTAAACGGGTCCAGTTTGATTACATCATGAATACAGTTATACCAGACCTATGCTCCCTACCAAAAGCTTGTGTCGTCTTCCACCTTTATGGAGATCTGGTGTGCTGAGACGCAAGATGGCGCCGGTGTGTGTGGCTGCTTATCTGTCATTCTCCCGTTTCCTTATGTTTATACTGTTTCTGACCTGTGTCATCTATAGAACTGAATCTCTGCTGGTATATGATCGCAACACACTACTAGACCTCCAACCTTTGGTCCAGGATATGATGTTATTTGATGTTGTTGGCCAACAATCCTTGCCCTCGATTCTGTTGGAGATTCCTAGTCACCTGTTCCGGATTCCTGCGCTGCTTTCACGGCCGAGACGTCGTCGTCGTCGTGGTAGACGAAGCGGCTGGCTGGTGAAGCTGAAGTTTTATCTGATCATCGCATGGATCATTTCTAGGCTCTTGGCATTTCTTGGATCCCGTTGATGTCTGCTTGGTGCCCGTGGTCGGCGTTGAAGCCCCTCTACACTGTGCCGGGTTTCCCGACCTGTTGAAGCCCAGGATCCAGTTCCTGTCAGAATCGGCCTGATAAACCCCAGGTCGCTTGCGAATAAAACTTTTATTCTTCGGGACTTTTTCCAGTCACCCAAACCTGGATTTTCTGTGTGTGACTGAGACGTGGCTGAGTGTTGGTGAGTCCAGTGCTCTAACTGAGCTTTTACAAGCGGACTGTTCTTATTTTAACTCACCAGGGGCTTCGGGGAGAGGCGGAGGCACAGCGACTGTTTACAAACAGGACTACAGATGTAAGCAGTGTTTTCTACAGACGTCTTTCCCCAGATTTGAGTTTATGTCATTTGAGATGAGACACGTAAACCCAGTTTTCTGTGCTGTCGGCTACCGGCCCCCCAAATATAATAAGGATTTCATAAGCGACTTCTCTCACTTTTTAATCTGGGATTTTAACTAACTATGAACATGTTCTTGTTGTAGATTTCAATATACACGTGTGTTGTCCCGATAAGCCTCTGGTAAAGGACTTTTTAAGCCTTCTGGACTCCTTTAGCCTGGTGCAGGCCGTATCCGGCCCTACAGCACCGACACACACTGGACCGGGTCATTTCCTGCGGTCTGCCTGTGACTAACCTGGAAATCTGTGACTCTGTGTTCTCGGATCACCTGCCTGTTTTATTCAGTGTCAGTTTGACACCTACGGCAGTTAAAACTCGCCCCTTCCACTGCTTTTCTCCAGCTCTGTGGATCATCTGACTTCTTCCACTTTGATACAGAAGAGCTCTGGTCCTGGTTCTATTCTTCCTGTCAAACCATCCTGGACTCGGTTAAAAACCAGGCAGCCAAGGATTAAACCTGAGCCTTGGTTTAATGACTGACCTCTGCTGTCAGGAAGGAATGTCGCCGCAGGTGGAAAAAGGATAAATTGCAGGTTTTCACATTTTTAAAGACTGTTGGCGTCTCTACCAGAGCAGAGTTAAAGAGGCAAAAGGGAATATTTAGCGAATATAATTTCCTCAAACAGCCATAGTCCACATGTTTTATTTAACACCATTGACTCTGTGCTTAATATCCCACAGGATGCCTGTTTGGAAGCTTCTCCTGACATGTGTGATCATTTTCTGTTTCTTTATTGAAAAGGTTGGTAGTACCAGGGCTCTGACTCTGACCCCTCTGCTTTCACTCAGTTTGAGCCTGTGACCGTCTCACTTTTAGAGGACGGGGTTGGCCATATTAAGCCATCAGGTTCCCCCTGTGATCCTGTCCCTCCACGACTTTTTAAAGATATTTTACCTAGTATAGGGCAGCCTGTGCTTGCAATTATACATAGCAGTCTGTCCTCAGGTGTGGTCCCTGCTAGTTTTAAACATGCAGTAGTGCAGCCACTGCTTAAAAAAACCTGGCCTTTATCAAACTGTTCTGGCTAATTATCGGCCTATATCCAAGCTGCCTTTTCTTTTCAAGGTTTTAGAAAAAATTGTGTACTGTCAGCTGAAACAGGTTTTAGATGACAATGGCATTCTGGAGGTTTTCCATTCAGGTTTTAAAACTCTTCATAGTACAGAATCTGCTTTAATTAGAGTTTTCAATGACGTCCTTCCTGCATGTGATTCTGGTCACCATGTTGTTCTGATTTTTTTAAGGTTTATTGGCTCTACAGGCCTTTATTTGATAGTTAATTGACAGGAAAGTTGGTAATGAGAGAAGGGGAAGACATGCACAAAGGTCACCAGGCTGGGAATTGAACCTGCGATGGCTGCGTTGAGGACTAAGGCCTCCATATGTGGGTTGTGCTGAACCCCTGATTTTACTTGACCTAACTGCTTCCTTTGGTACAGTAGACCACGACATTTTAATATCGCGATTACACCACGTTGCAGGTATTGGTGGCGCTGTTCTTAAATGGTTCAGGTCTGACCTGGAGGACAGAACATTTTCAGTGAATATTAGTGACTGAATCACCTGCTGCTTCAATGCCTTATGGTGTCCCGCAGGGCTCAGTTCTGGGCCCACTGCTTTTCTCTCTGTATTCACTGCCTCTGGGTTCTGTCCTCAGGAAACATGGGATTTCATTTCATTGTTACGTTGACGATTGTCAGATTTATTTGCCCCTGAAGCAGAAGGATGTCCATTCCATCAAACATCTCCTGGCATGTTTCCGTGATATTAAAGGCTTTGAACTTTTTAAATTTTAATGAAAACAAAGCAGAGGTGATGGTGTTTGGACCCAGTGGCTCCTGTGAGTCCTCCTCTGTGGACCTGGGACCTTTGGAGGAATATTTTAAACCTGTTATTACAGATCTTGGTTTTAAGGAGGACAGTGATCTCAGATTGGACGGCCAAAGTCCAGTTTTTATCATTTAAGGCGATTGGCGTCAGTGAAATCTTTTCTTTCCAGGCAGCATTTTGAAACAGTGATCCAGGCTTTTATTTCGACTCGACTGGATTACTGTAACTCACTT
>NW_006800363.1:395527-402367 GCF_000485575.1 Poecilia formosa
TAAAACCCATAGATTTTACTCGGCTTTCAACTCCAGCCGGATCCAGTTTTAAATTGTATGTTTGTTTGCTTTTAAACTGTAAGAGTTGTTTTTTTAGTTATGTTGTGTTTTAATGTACAGCACTTTGTTTCAGCTGTGGTAGTGCTTTATAAATAAAGTTGGTGTGGTTTGGTGTCCTCCTCCATCTACCTGGATGTGGTGGGACGATCTTGGCCAGCATGTGTTCTGGGCTCCGACTTTCCTGATGTGGCTGATCACGTGACGAAACGTTTAAGCGTTTATGATGAGCAAACACCAAGGACCCCTGTTCTGCTCATGATGGATGACTTCGACAACATGGAGAAGGTCTATGACTTGCAGCAGGTCATTGAAAAGGAGTGTCTCCAGTCTGCAAAGGTCATCCTGCTGAACTGCATGAGGTCAGAGTCCTCTGAGGTGCCAGAACAAAATTTTCCAACTTTGTCAGCTGTTCAGTTGAAGGTATGGCGGTCTACAAAGCAGTGAAAATAATCCATCTAAGTATTGCAAGGCAATGTTTGCAGGAACTAACAGCCCAGAATGTGACAAAAGCTGAAATTACTGACCTGCTGCTGACCACAAACCAGTGGTTTTATGAGTGCACACAAGGCAAATGTAACCTCCTGAAAGATGTTCATTACATATTGGTGAGACAAAATTATTCACTGGAAGAGGAATCTCAGTTATTTCCTCTCATTCGAGAAATAGCAAAACATTTGGACAGGAAGAGATGGTGTTAAGAAATGCCACAGAAAATCTGATAAAGATGCAATTAGCTCTCAGTTGCTGGCCAGGTACTACTATTTGAAAAAGAAGAAGCTTTCAGGCAAGCGCAAAACCTAGCAAAGAAGGAGTCCTTTCAGTAGTTACGAATCAAAACAGACAACTGTCCTTTCTATACCTCTGGATGTCTTGGAGAAATTCAGGCTGGACTCGTCGTCATTGAGTTGTTAGAAAAGCCCCGGTGTTTTCTCCTGACCAGGTCCGCCACGACATCCTGAGCCAGGGTCTGTCAGGAGAAGTTAAACTTGAGAGTGTGGAGAGAAACGACCCTCAATAAAAACGGAACCTACTATGTCATTCTGAAACCTTGAAAATCTCAAGTACAGGATGAAGGTGAACATCGAGTACCTTGATAAACTATATGTGAACCTGGGCTCCAGGTTTGGAGCCAAAGACACTCGGGAGCAAGTTGCCCAAAATGAGCTAGTTAGATGTTTCAGAGAGTACAAAAAAATCTTTTGCAGGACAGAATCTGCACATCTGCTAAAGAATAAGTTAATGGGTTCAAAGATGGAACTCCACCTGGCAAGAAAGTTTCTTGAAAGGGAAAAAGCCGATATCTATTCTGGGATTCTGTTAGGTAAATTGTATTATTATCAACTATTTGTTATACTGTTTTATATGTTCTTAGTTTATGTACTCTTACTTGTTTAGTCATATCTTTAAGAAATGCTTTGTATTGCTAATCACTCTGATTTCCTTTCCCAGAGGGCGTCTCTGAATCAGAGCAGAGACAGCAGCTCTTCACAGAACGTCCTGCTTTGACCTCTTAGATGGCTATAAATCCATCAGTGTGAAGATTCACAACTTGCTCTGTTTGGCCCTGTGTCAGGAACTGGAGAATCTAGATTAAGATGTTAGTTAGTGATAATCTTGGCGCTGTGACTGTGTGATGAAGTGTTTTCCCCTCCCTTTAGAGTTACAGCGCTCTCTGTGATCAGGGATCCTAAAGACAGTAAAAAGAGAGAAGCAGGCAAATGTGCTTCAGAGCAGCAGGAGATTTGTAACTGAAAGCACATCTCTGTCTGTTCTCCTAGCGAGTATTCAGAATCTAACTTTCTCTTCTCTTTCCTGTGTTATTTGCTGTGTTTAATAGGTGTCAACTCTGACAGATTCTGAATTGTCTCTCAAAAGAAATCTCAGCCAACAACATGGAGAAAGTTGTCAAGGAGTATTTTATTGTTTGCCATCCTAAACACAACCCGTCTCCACAGGACAGGATCAACTTCATCTTTGCCAGTGTTGTGTTGTCGCATCAAACTACAAAGTGTTTTTCCGTACCAACATCTGCTGCCCATCCTTCAGTTCTGAGTGAGCCAACTCCATCCACACAGAGTTTGCATCTGTTCCTCATTGCTGTTGTGTTGATGTGGCCAATGCTACCCGACCTGTGTCCCAGAGATCTGGGAAGTTTCATCTCACAGATGAAGACCGCTTATCACACCACACTGAAGGAAGTGCACAATGGCAATAGCCCCATTATACACTTTGTTTTGGGAAAAAAGCACAGCTATGAGCAACTTGTGCATGTCACAGCAATCCAAAGTTGCATCATGGATGCAGAGCAACAGTTTGCTGCTTTGTGGAGAAATGGCAAAATCTGGAAAGAGAGGAAAGTGAGAGATTTTCTTAGGGTCAAGCGTTCAGTCATCTGGGATTGGGTTAGGGAAGCAAGTCTCAGACTGGAATGACTCCGATGTACTGAAGCCGGATTAGTGGATATGCTGAAGCATCCAGAGTGTCGTTCTTTCTGGGTTTCTCAATGGCAGGTCCATTGAAGCTCAGTGTTAAAGAGATGATCTGGACTCAGTCAATGCTATGACTGTCTGATTTCACACCGTGATGAACTCACTGAAAAATATTTCCAAAAATTCTTTGTTTTTAACAAAGATAATAGTTAAAAACCAAATAGTGATTGGTTGGTAATTGTACCATACTTTCCATAAAAATGCCTGTCAGTCAGAAACAAATGGTGAAAAGGAATGCACATTACCAGGAAAATATATAGTTATTTTAATAACTATTGCTAAAAATTCATCAGACGGTTTCTCTGGCCATAATCCCAGATGATCTGGAGACTTTTCTGCTGTTGCTACTAAACAGCCTGGTCTCTCTGTGAGCTTTAATGTGCATCAGGTTTGGACCGTTGGGTCGGCTCGTCTCCTGCGCTGTGGGATGATTACACTGAAATATAACTTCTTTGTGATTCTCTGATATTCATGATTTTGTGATCTGGTTCATTTGTATGTTTGGAAATGCTGAATGAATAATGAAACAACGTTTGAGTTCTAGATGAAATCTTACTTTTTAACTTTTATTGTGATTTTGTCCAAACTACATGCATTTCTTTTGTATTTTTAACAACCAATGTGGTGTTCATGTTTTAATAAAGATGCATAAAATATCCCAATCAGATCTTTTGTTTGGTCTGAATTTAAGAGTCCTGAAGTGGAGGAAGGAACGTCGGTTTTATTGCTGACGTCCAAATCTGTGCTCCGAGATGAACCGGTGGGAGAGCCACCAGGAAAAAGTCTCCAGACAACATTTGGATCACCATTCATATTTTCAGTTAGAAAGCTTTTCCTGTTGCCCACAAGATGGCGCCATGAGATCAGTGGTGATAAACCAGTGGTCCCCAAAGTGGGTCCTGGAGGCCCGGCATCCTGCATGTTTCAGTCTCTCCCTGGTGGTAACAACCTGTTCAGCAGGTCAGGGTTCCTCTAACTGCCGTCATTTGATCCAGGTGCGTTAAACCAGGGAGAGAATAAAACGTCCAGGATGCCGGAACTCCTGGACCCACTTTGGGGACCCCTGTGATAAACCCTCATTTCCACATCCAGCAAATAATTATGCTGGATTATTTCAGCAGAACTAATCCAGATTTCTAGTTGAGTTGAATTAATCCTAACCCAGCATAATAAATTCAACATGAAGAATGTTAGGTTGCACGGTTGACCATCTTCTGTCTTGAGGCATCAAGGTCCTGGGTTGAAATCCCGGCCAGGAGTTCCCTCCGGTTACTCTGGCTTCCTCCCACAGTTCAGAAACACGACAGTGAGCTCTGCTTTCTGATGGAGGCGGTCAGGGCCGGACCAAGCCTCCACGGGGCCCTAAGTGAAATTTGGTTTTGGGCCCTCTATCTCTAACAATGTGGACTGGCTGCAATCAACAGTCCCATGATTAGATCCTTCACACACCTGCTGAACTTATTGCATCTCTGACAGTGATGTTTACATTACATCTTATGCATGTATAACATAGAATACATTTCCGGGTGCCGATTTCCTTAATTTTGGCGTATCGTGATCTGCTGATACTTACATGTGAAGCTGATCTTTATAACTCAGCCTCTGTCCTCTTCTGCTCTGCAGTGAGAGGTTTGACTGACAGACCCACCAGGTCAGGTCTGAACCTTTACAGTTAACAATATTCACCCACTGTGGAAACTCAGTGGCTTTCTTTCTATATTTACCAACATTTCAGACAAAAAAATTCATATCAGCCAAAACCAAAATCAGCAGGTCAGGCTTTTTAAATATCGGTAACCAGGGATCGTCCAGAAAACTGCAATCGGTGCAGCGCTACACACATTCATGACATTCTGTGATTAAATTAATTTCTCTAAAGCGTAACTCCAATAGCTAAAAATGTAATTTACACCAGGCGAGTCTTTCTGCCTTGGAATCTGGACCGGTACCGGTACTGGACTGATTCTGAGCCTTCAGATGATTTTAATTGGAAAAGTTTCATATAACTTATTAGATGATGTAAAAATAATGTTTTATTTAGACACATAAGTTATCAGCAAACAACAAATTGCCGAATCCAGCTTAGAGCAGCGCGTTGATATATTAATGCAGCAGCCATGCAGCCTAAACATTTTGCAATGTGAAACATTGAGATTTAATTATTATTATCAAATGTTTTGAAGTTAAAATACCTCAGAAATAAACAGAGCCACCATGAGAATCAACTCATTTAATGTTTAAACTCAGTTTCACACAAACACAAAGACCCTAGCATAAATGTTTGAACTGGACCGTTCCAGGTCGCTATCAGGCTCATTTCTATTAGCAGCTTCACTAATCTTTACATCACCAAGGCTCATTAAAACAAACCTTCATCTTGACGTATCTTCCCGTTTCTTTTCCCTGTCCCTGAAGGATGGGCCCTTTTTGTGACATTACTTTACTAGTTTATCTTCCACCAGAGTTTTAGAGCCATCACTCATATACCTGGTGAAGCGTGACCTACCGCGGCCACCAGGGGGAACCCAAGAGCGATTTCTTTTTTTTCTCTTTTCTTTTGGTCCATATAAAAATTATTTGTATTATTTTGTACAAATATGTACAATATAATTGTACATATTTGTATATTATCAAATATATTGTTGTAAGAAAAATTTATCATGAAATTGTGTGTTTTCGTTAATATAATCACATAGAAATCATTACTAATATTAATACTAATATTAATATTAGTAATAATAATAATCTGTTCCACTTATGTCCCTAATGGGCCTCTGGCCCCAAGCGGATGCTTAGTTTGCTTATACTTTGGGCTGGCCCTGCAGGTGTGTGTGTGTGTGTGTGTGTGTGTGTGTGTGTGTGTGTGTGTGTGTCTGCATTTCGTCGCCTCTTGTTTACCGACTTCTGGGGAAAGGCGCCTCCACCTGCTCCACCCGAATCAGAGCCGGTGTCTAAGGCACAGCTTGAACTCAGTGAGCTTCTGTGAACCAATCAGGTTGTTCCTGACCTTTAATTCCTCGTACCATAGAAACGGATGGCTAATCATGCTGCTTTTGATTTACATCCCAACGATTAACAATAAGAAAATATTCATCTTTCCAAACTTGTCCAGTAAATCCTGCTATAGTTCCAGACACTTTGATCACTGGGTCACATCGAGTCCGGCTGGCAGACCAGCCTGACCAACAGGAACGTAAAGATTCACCACATATCAGCGTTATCATTGGCCCATACATGGAACTGGGCCGATATTAATATCCAATATTAATTTCCTTCTCTTTCTGGTCATTTTTTTCCAAAAGTGCCAAAAAGATAAAGCAATACATATAATATCATATTGGTTATTGACTGTTGATAATAACATCAGCTCAAATTTTTGTATCGGTGCATCCATCACTTTTATGATGCCCACCAATAAATCAGTTTCTTCTTTTTAGAAGAAGAAAACCGAACAGCAGTTGGCCTTACCACCGCCAACCGGTGAGAAAATCAGTCAGAAGGATAATCTCACAGAATTTGCGAAACAAAAACAAACAAAACAGTAAAACTTTGGGTCTTGCAGAAGAACTGTTCTTTTCTTCTGCCTTCAGCTCCACGTCAACAAAACGACGAGTTCGAGTCTCTGAGCTTCTGAGAGTCGAAGTGACGAAGACGGGAGAGCGTCAGGCTGAGCAACCAGGAAGGTCCTGCGGTCCGGTCCTGCGGTCCGGTCAGGATATGCAGCTGCAGGATCTCGATGTCTTCTGGAGCGATTCCTGAATCTCAGACAGAACTTCAACATCTAGGCTGAAAAGCGGCTGAACCAAATCTTTTAGTTTTTCTGACCTCAGACGAGAAGTTTCCCACAATTCCCTGCGGCTGCCAGCCGGAGTGACCCCCTCCCCCCCTATCTGTGTCTGCCAGCGGTGAATTATAACCTTCACTCTGGGGAAACAAAGTGACGATTGTGACTGGATTTTAATTACGGCGCTGAGCTGAAAGCGGAGGCTTCCTGAGAGAAGCGGCCGGATTCATGGCTGCTGTCCTGGCCGCTGGCCCCACATCCTCTCTGATCTGCTTTTACTCCGGTGACCCCACGACCCGGGGGTCATTAGCAGCCCCCCAAATACTCTGCCTGGCCGGCGGCCCGCTTTGCAGCGCCTGTTTTCCAATCAAATCACTATATTTAACGGAGACACGAGTCCAGAGCCAAGTCCAAACGGACATCTGTTTGAAATTGGTCCTCGCAATTATTTCACACAGAAGCTCTGCCCCCCTTGCTCCACTTGGTCTTTTGTTTGTTGTTGTTTGT
>NW_006800363.1:404108-406530 GCF_000485575.1 Poecilia formosa
CAGCTAACAGCAGTGGTAGGTAACAGCAGCGGTAGCTAACAGCAGCGGTAGCTAACAGCAGCAGTAGCTAACAGCAGCAGTAGCTCATCTTCCACAGTGATCACTTATTAACAAATCACAAATAAACATCAAGCCTGAAAACATAAGACTGTAACGGATGGAGAGTTCTGCTCTTTGTGTGGGAAATGTTTGAGTGTTTTTTGGTGTTCAATGCAGAAACATAAAGTAGCATTGTTTTCAGTTGCTATGGCAACGAGTTTGTGTGTAGTGTAACCAACACAGACGAGAAAAAATAAGAATGTTAGTAATTTTGAGTTATTGTAAAATGTTTTCCTTCATTATTTTTTGCTTTGCTGTGGCACATTAATAATTCCTGCATTTCCAGGTTTCATTTTGTTCTGGATGGAGAAGTAAATCGTCTTTCTGCCCTCCAGGATTCGGAGTGTGGGTGGCATTTCTGGACGCAAACAATAGTAAGCACTGGAAGTTTCATAACAGGAACTGTTGAAGTGCTGCTGCCTCATTACAGTATGAGAGCATTCTGTGACAACAGAAGAAGTCAGACAGTCCTTGATGGAGCGATTTACCCAGAAGCCCCTGCAACCTGCTACAGTTTCTGCTAAAATAAATTCTTCATGGGAGATGAGTTAGTCCTTCACTTTCAGCATAAAACTTCCCTTCAGAGGATTTGATATTGGAGACATGGGGCTTTGAGGAGGTTCTGGGCCGGGACCAGAACCTGTGCTAATAGACAGAACCATCCAAACAGCCTGATGACTTCATGGTCCGGTTTAAGTCAGATCCTGTGGGACTCAGACTCGCCTGCAGTAATGTTTTAGCGTTTAGCCGCTCCCGCCCATGTAGCTGGACGTTAGACGTGTGATGATGTTTCGCCACCTCAAATGGAGCGTTTTGACACCTCGGGTGCTAAAAGCCTCCGGGCCACTAAAAGCTGCTTCCTTCACTCATTCAGAGAAATAAAAACATCAACGCCATAAAGACACAATCCCAATAAACTCCCAACTTCCCAGAAACGTCTGAGGAAAAATGGTTTTATGTCTGGATAATATTTTAGATTATTTTGAGATTAGCTCTTCCCCGGTTTGGCCCTTTGGCTCATCATCTACAACCAATCATTGCTCCACCCAGACCAGAACCCGGACCAGAACCCGGAGGTAGTCAATTCAGAAACATCTGAAACTTCTTCTAGTTTCCGTCTGAATTGAACTGCTCGACCCGACCCGACCCGACCCGACCCGACCCGCGTCCTAGGAGAAGGTTACAGTCCTGGGCCTAAACTCTGGCTCAGAGTAGTGCAGCTAGCCTCAGAGACAGTTGGACTTCTCGACCGTCTTCAGCTCTGATTTGGCCTTGATCACCTCTGAAGAACCCTGGTAGGTTTTGTTTGGACTGGAAACTGAGTCGGATCAGCCAACCCTGGTCAACAGAACCACCACTCTCCTCCTTCGACCTGCTGGACTCATCAGTCCAACCGTCTGCTGAATCAATCAGAGGACCCAATAACCGTTTTCACTCATTGACGTGAAAACCCCACGATGATAAACTCTGTGGTCCGCAGAACCAACAGAACCAGCAAAACTGGCAGAACCTGATCGGCACCAGAACATTCAATCACTTCCTGTCAGGATCTTTCTGTTGCTCCACTCAGCACCTCTGAAACCTGCGACTCGCTGAGGCTCCCAAGTTGGTCACGGACTGTGGGAACTTCATCTCCCAGCATTCATTGCACTGGAGATGTCACAGATAAGGACTGACCTGCTACGAAGTCCACAGTTGGTCCAGAAGACTTTTAACCCTTCGAGGTGTTGCCTGGAGAACTGATGGCCGTTAGCGCATCCAGCTCTCAGAACCAGTAGCTTATCTGCTGGTCCAGAACCACTTCCTGTTCTCCTTCCTTCATTATGGACTTTCCTTCACAGCTTTTCTGATTAGATGCTGTTCCGTCCTCTGGACGCTGCAGGCTGGATCTGCTGAAATGTTTCTTCCTGCTCATTCTCCTTCCAGCCAATGAGCAACCAGCTGTCAGCTCCGGCTCGTTCATCCTCATCTGAGTTCTGCTCTAGTTAGTTTCTGTAGTCCAGCCTCTCGCATCGTCATCCTTCTGTGGATTTGACTAGACAAACATTGATCAGATTGTAAGGAAAGATAACCTGAAAAAGAGTGGACCCCCATACTCTGATACCCCTAAACAGAGTCCAGCTGGGTGGAAGAAGCTCCAACAGCATCACCACAGTGATACATGCCGTTGGCAGCATCATGCTATGGGAAGATGGATGGAGATAAACCCGGACAGTCCCGGAAAAAAACCTGGCAGCAGCAGACATGAGATTGGGATCAAAGTTCATGGTAACACTTTATTTGAAGGGGGTTGAATAAGACTGTCATGACACTGTCATAAACA
>NW_006800363.1:407134-408210 GCF_000485575.1 Poecilia formosa
TGGATGAGTGGGGGCGCTGTGCCTTCCAGAGGATATATTTCTTTCTTCTTCGAGGGTTTTTTTCTCCAGTCTCTTGGTTGGGGGCTCTTTCTGATTAGGGGGCGGAGACGTTAGGCTGTTGGGTTAGACGGTTGAATAAAAGTCTGCAAAGCTACGCTATTCCCGCTCAGTGTCTGCTCTTTCTCTACCCACGACCTCTTATTTTATGGTGACACAGATTTAGATATCACTACGCAGTGTTACACTGGTGGCAGCGGGTTGTGGACGCTTTCAGCGATTGAAGAGGTGAGCACATGCTACGCATGCTAACCACAGATAGCTCATGCTGCACGTGCTGAGCGGCGTATATAGCGGCTGCTGAAGACGGACTTTTTTTTTTGCCCTGTCTCTCATCCTACTGCCGGTTACGGAGACGAATACACAGCTATGGCGAGTACTTTTTGGGATCAATTACCTTTTCATTCTACAAGTAGCCGCACCAGGCCTCAATACAACCACATTTTCATGGGGGATGGAAAAGAGGATTTTTCAAAATGGTGCAGACGTTTTGAAGTGACTGTTGCTGCTGATCCTGATACCACTGAGGACAGTTTGGTGAAGCTGCTACCTACATGTTTAGGAGGTGCTGCTTTTAGTTACTGGGATAGCCTGTCTGATGCAGTAAAAGCTGACTATTCCGCCACAAAGGAGAAGCTGAAGAGCGTTTTTGGACAAACTGCTTATTTGTCGACTTTCCAGAGCTACATTAATGCACGCAGTCGCCTTCCTGGTGAAGCCCTTCCTGTGTTTGCTGCTGAGATTTGCCGTTTGGTTGAAGAAGCTTTTCCGACTTACGGTGATAATGCTAAACAGGGCAAAAAATTTCGACGCTTTATTGCTGGTCTTGACCCATACCTTCAGCTGCGATGTCACGAGCAGGGTGTTGATACACTGGAGACTGCTCTAAAGTTTGCTATGCAGATTGAAACTGCTCACCAAGCTAGTAGAGTGTTCACTACCACAACTCCTTTGCAGTTGATAGAGATTTTTGGTATTATCATTTTGTTATTACTTTAGTTCATATTCAGTCTAATGTT